>NW_011646045.1:268477-270772 GCF_000223845.1 Gregarina niphandrodes | reverse complement strand
TGCCGTGTTGCAGCAGCGGTCACGGGGGCGTGCACTTGGGCGCGGACCACCGGCCGTCGTCGATCGCGCAGTTGCGACGGATCGTGACCTCGGAGTGGATTGTGCAGGAGGGTTACTGTCCGCTGTTTATTTCCAACATTGCGGACTTTCTGCAGGCACCGTGGCAACCGCAGTCCGCGTGGCCTCGGGTCCCAGCACCCGTCCCAGCTGGGGACAGCCCGCGGGCGTCCAAATTTACAGCGCGCAAAGCTGCAGCGCCTAAAGTTACCCCACCCAAAGCTACAGACTGCGCCTTGGACGGGGATCGGGAGCCGGTGGAGGGACTGCTGCGTACAGTGCCTCCAAACGATTTCCGAGCCGACTTCAATCGGCGCCCGAGGTATGCCATGTCGCTCGAGGCCGCCGAGAAGTACTTCAGTCTCCACAAACTTCCCGCGCCGATCAATGACGTGATCTTCGTGTTTGCTGCCGATCATGCCCATGACCCCACAGGAATGAAGATGCAAAGAGTTGTCAGCAAACTCATGAAGTGCGGCTATGAGTACTCCTTCACATTATGTCACATGGCGCCCAAAGAAGAATCCGGCTCTTGAAGAAGAATTCTCTCTGGACCGATCTTTCCAGCTCTGGTTTTTTATGCGTGTGAGTCAGTCCTTTCTGGCTAAGTCTGTTGGTCAAGTGCATTCAATTAGCTGATAGCCCCGTTTCAAGAGCTTGGTTTCAAGTCCGGAGATGTTGGCTGTTTGGAGCGGGGGTATTTTTACTTGGGGTTTTTACGATGTCATCAAATGCTTTTCAGTTTTTCATATCAACAAGCTCAGTTGCAGTAATTCCTGAGGACTTGCGGAGCCGAGATCGGTCTGATTTAAAGCGGTATGACTTAGACGGAATCAGCGAGTTGGATAAGTCGATTTTGGTGTTGGATTTAGAAGAAGGCGAGTTTGTTCCTCGTTTGGGAGCGATACCTGCTCGTATAATTGAGTTACCGTATCGGACGAAGAGACCGGTAGCAGCTAAGAAGCATGTCAGAAATCACATCGAAATGGTGTCGAAGAATAAGTGGATTTTTGGATTACCGAATTTGGCAGGTTTGGTGAGGTACCAGCGTCATTTACAGCGCGGAGATGCACCTGTTGGAGCGGCGGCTGATGTCGCCGAGCCGCTGGTCGGTCCCGGGATCCGTCCGGTGCCTCGGTCTCCAACGGTGGCTCCCGAGATGATCGGACGATGGTACAAAATTCTGGTTGTCTGCTCTATATGCGACATACCTCGTTGGCGGCGGCTATGTGGTTGCGGCAAGTGTCCTGCAAAACGGCCATACTGTCCCTCCATTGGCTTATTCCACGGCTCCTTCCGAAACTTCAAGTCGGTAACTTTACCCCCTGTCGTAGTCACGACTCCGCACGTAATCGATCAAACAGCGCTGAAGGCCCTCAGGAAGCAGTCATCGTGCTCAGTCTTCGAGACAATCAACTGGGACGTAGTTATTCTTACTCCCGCCGTCTTTGAACCGCCCATGGTGGTCACACATGGCGCCTTGGCAAGACTGCGATGCAGGAAGCTCTTTGTGCTGCTCCAAGATAATGAACCACCCCATAATCAAAGGCACTGCCAGAACAACAAGTCGGGGCCAGAGGGTACAGTGTCCCACAGCAATGAAGGGTCTCCGAGAGCGAAGACTGCAAACATTGATAATCTGCTGAAGATTAACGCTCAGAACCGGCTCTTTGATCCGAGGATTGAGACAGCTACTGGAGAGGAGTGCTGGGACGATAAAGCGTCTCATTTCTACTATGAGGCCAGAGCCGAGTTTTCTAAGAAGGAGATCCCAAAACCAATGAAGACCAATTCTGATAAGAGGAAAGACGCCGCCTCAGCTAGTGATTCCAGCGACTACGGGATCGACGACCAGGAGGACTCCTCAGAGTCCGAAGGTAGCATGCTGGATCTCCGAGTGTGGAAGAAGCCAGCGTGTGCAGCTATGTCATCTCCGCCCGATGATGACCGCCAGCGAGATGGCCAGCAAGATGACCAGTACGACAACCAGCGAGGTTCAGTCTCGCGGTTCAACTATGTAGTTATGAACATTAGTCTGGATGTACCGATTCACAAAATGTTTCGGAGCTATACTTATGAACCCAAGTGCGGAGCTGGGTCGGCATGGGCAGTGAAGCGGGCGTCCGAGTGGACCGCGGCAGTTGCAAGGGTATTATCAGGGTCGGGTAAGAATGGAGATGAGAAGGGTGGTGAGAAGGGAGGTGAGAAGGGTGATGAGAAGGGTGATGAGAAGGGTGA
>NW_011646045.1:259472-268457 GCF_000223845.1 Gregarina niphandrodes | reverse complement strand
GTCTGGATGTACCGATTCACAAAATGTTTCGGAGCTATACTTATGAACCCAAGTGCGGAGCTGGGTCGGCATGGGCAGTGAAGCGGGCGTCCGAGTGGACCGCGGCAGTTGCAAGGGTATTATCAGGGTCGGGTAAGAATGGAGATGAGAAGGGTGGTGAGAAGGGAGGTGAGAAGGGTGATGAGAAGGGTGATGAGAAGGGTGATGAGAAGGGTGATGAGAAGGGTGATGAGAAGGAAGGTGAGAAGGGAGGTGAGATGGAAGGTGAGAAGGGTGATGAGAAGGGTGATGAGAAGGAAGGTGAGAAGGGAGGTGAGATGGAAAGCGACGAGTCAGTGTTATACACGTACTGCTGCCGTCCGAATCCGGTGTTATCTTTGCTTGAGCAATACTCAATTTATCAGAGGTTGGGAGGAACGACGAATCGTAAGAAGGTCGAGCGGAGCGGCAGGAACTGCGACGCATGTTTTGGTAAGGATCCCGATGCGGCCATTCTGCCATGTGGTCACTTTTACCATGAGTCCTGCCTTGTTGACACCCGGCCGTACATTTGCCCCGTGTGCAAGTACCCATCGGACGCTCAGTTCGCTCTTGGACGGAGGACATGTGGACTCACCATTGCCGATTGCAACCTGCCCCATATCTTGAAAGAAACAATGCCGGCTATTGAGAACTTGTGCTCATGGATCGTGAGTTGGCCAGGGAGCAGGACAACCGCCCTCTTTGTAACTAACCTCACGCGGCTGATCGGTGTCCCTCGTTTCGGCTTGAAGAGATGCCAGCACTTCGACAAAATGCTCACTTTCAACCAGTACTTCATACATCTAGATGACCTCAAGGAATACGTAGAACAACACTCAGACAAATTCGTCCTCATACGGGAGGTGAACTTCGTCTTTGTAGCCAACTCCGCTACATGTAAAACTGGCCAGAAACTAATTGACAGTGTGCGCCAAATCGAACACTACACTCCATTCAAGGGCTTCTATTGCTTCTCAGAAGTGACACCCTGAAATGACAACACGAGGCAGAAAATAAACAGCAAGCAGAAAATAACTGAAGGACTGACTGGTGAACCACAAGCACTGGTGAACCAGAAGCACTGGTGGACGAGACAGGGAAAAAAAACAGGACAGGGAGATAGTTCCCATTAACAGATGGCGTCACATATACTTAGAACAAAATAATGTGAATTTCTGGTCGTCAACTAGATAATTGTTACCTGTGCCTTCGACTGCACCATCTGTAGTCAATTCTATCTGTAGTCAATTCTATCTGTAGTCAATTCTATCTGTCGTGCCATAGGGGCCTCGAAAGTGCGCAAACCTGAACCTTGTCGGGTGTCTGCCCCGACGCACTTTCTTCCGTCCTCTTAGCACCTCTAAAAAATGATTGGACGCCACTCGCGCTTCTTCACTCCGAAATTTTGCCAAACAAATTCCGTCTCCGATGAACAAATCCCATATCCTTCGGGTAGGAGACACGTTGGGAGACTCCGAGAAGGAAACACGTAGTGAAAGTCCGTGGATGGGAAGCTAGCGAAGAGCTAGTTCAGTAAAGAGCTGGTTCATAGAAGAACTAGTTCAGAGAAGAACTAGTTCAGAGAAGAACTAGTTCAGAGAAGAACTAGTTCAGAGAAGAACCATGACGGCAAGAACAGCGGTCCCGATAGCAACGGCCGAAATATCGGCGTGAGCACCAGAGCTTTCGGTTGGGCTCTCAGTGGAGTGTTCGCTCATGTGTGCTGTTGAACTTGTGGTTGGACTTCCGGTCGGGTTCTCGGCCGGTGCTGCAGTTGGGCTCTCGGTCGAGCTAGATAGAGGCGGACTGGTATCTCTGAGGGTGAGTGTCTGCGGAGTTCTGCCAGTGGTGTCCTGAACAACTCGCCAGTTGCCGTAGGACAAAGGACTGAGCCACTGGATCTCGTCGTTGGTGGCTGTGATATTGCCAAGGATCCAGTGGATCGGCTCATCGCAGGCCGGCGTAGTTAAGCTTCCTTGATAGGTGTACACTGAGGCATCGCTCCCCTTGATGCCGACAGTCTCGAAGAAGTTCCCATTTACCCACTCGAAGACAACGTTTGTGCTGGAGCCTTCAGTGCCCGACGCGTTCACGTACGCCTGTTGCAGGGTCCTCAGCAATGGGCTCGTATCCCCTTCAGAGATGGTAAACCCGACCACAGCCTTCGGCGCTCCATCATTGTCCGCAAAAACAAAATGCACTTCCGCCGGACTGTGGGCACCGTTGTAGGTGTGCTCGCTCTCCACGTGGAAGTGGAAAGAGTCCAGCTGCAGACTGCTCTCGGCCTCGGGTAGCTTCAGCTCCACGCTGCTCTTCAGGCCGCCGTTGACCACGATCCCGTCCTCTGAGTAGTTAATCATCGTGTTTTCCGAAGCGGTCCGCAGCACGCTCAAGTCCGCGTTCCCGGCGACTACCGGGTCGGGCACTGTTACATTGAACCCAGGACCAAAATCAACGGGCGACTGACCAGTACCCGTTTGACACGTGCCCTCGTTCCAGTCCGCTCCGTGCTGACCGTAGTCCGTTTTGGTCGCTCTAGCATGTCGGCCAGGAAGCGACCCAGAAAATGCATCAGCGACAGTCACGTCGTTCACGAAAGGACTCGGCTTCCTTACCACCGCAACGGGTATAGAGAGTACAGGCAACAGTACCACAAAGAGAACACACTGAAACATCGTAAATGAACTTAATTCGGAAAAATAAATGTTCGGGGCCCCGTCGCGCACACGTGTGTGCGCGGTATCGTTCAACAATTTTTGAATGAAGGCCGTTGCATGGTCTGTGGACTATGCAAATCGCCATGAAGGATGTGTAGGCGGGTCTCGCCGTTGCGGATACAAATGCTATCAGGAGTGAGTGGAAACATTTCTTGCGCACTGTACTTGGTGTTCGGCCGGGCCCTGTCATCACCATGCTGATGGGAGTCCGCGGAATGGGGGGCGAACTGTAGTGATCACGTTGGCCGTAACGATTAACTCTTGTGAAACCGGGTGTGGTTTGTTTTTTTTTACGGATGGACAAGCGTTGGCAGCGCAACAAGTTCTATAAAACAAGGTTATGCCCTTACCATTTCAAGAAAGGCTCCACTTGTAAGGAGGGAGCATATTGCTCCTACGCCCACTCTTTTCATGAGTTGAGGCCCTCAGTGGATCTGTAAGCCACCACACCGAGGTTGTAACGGGCAACTCAGCCCACCCTCTTAATACTATTCCACCGTGTCATATGCGTCTGTCCTTATCAGTACCAAAACCAAGTTGTGTAACGACTATTTGTCGGGCAATTGCCCCCGGAAAATCGAGCATTGTCCTTTCGGTAAGCAGCCGCCTACACAGAGCCGAGTTTCCGACACAGGGTTGAGGCGCCGACACAGCTACTACCCATGTCTTTTTCCAGCTCATGGGCCGAAGGACTTGCGACATCCGATTATCCCTTCCGCTATGGGATTTGGCGCGATTGAGGCTGAAGACTTTTGTGAACAGGAGTTGAGTCAGTTCATTGAACAGCAGCTGCTTGCTGGGACTGCCGGCGAGTGCGGATATGGAGGTGAGCTAGGAATGTATAACAAGGGCGGCGCTCGAGAGTTGGGTCCTCGAGAGTTGGGTGTTCGAGAGCCGCCGAACGGAAGGGGGGAGTTGCTATCAACGTCTCGTGAGTTCATTCCTCAGCAACCTAGGACAGAGTATATTGATCAGAGAGATATTTGTCGGCAAGGATTGGCTCCTACGCGATTGAGCGACAGCAGCGAGATTCCGAGGATCCGTCCGCCCCGCGACCTGCAGCGGGACACAGGTGCTGCGCCAGCGGAGCTCAGAGAAGCAGTCGACGAAGCGCTGGAGCTGCTTCGGCTCATGACCCTCAACGACCGATCGCCCAAGTCAGCCGATTCTACTGCTGATACAACGGAGTACGTACCTCCCACGGACTATGTACCAGCTCCATTTTAGTTAGTATTCATTGAATTGCTATTTTTCGCTCGGCGAGGACTTCAAGATTCTAAGCACACACTTGGGCTTAAGACCAGCGCACACGTGGGGTAGCACAAACGAGCGCAGAAGCGAGGCAGTGCAAGGGGGCGGGTGCAAAGGGGGAGAGACGGGCGAACGCAAGCAGGACGGGTGCAGGGAAAGGGACGGGAAGGAAGACAGGGTCGTACGCGGTGACGTTGTAGACGAGCGCTCCGGTCAGGTGTACGATGAGGATCGCTACGGCGAACCAACCGGCAATAATGGGTAGGCTGGAGGCCTGGCGTCTGCTGTAGTATATGTAGTCTGACTCCAGTGGGGCGTAGAGTGGTCCGAGGGGCGTGGTCGTCCAGTCGACCAAGATTTCTGCTTCGGACGGAGTGCGGACCCTGACCGGGACGGCATTGACTTGTGGCGGGTCGGCGAGGAGCGGGACTCGGATGATCCGGTAATAGGTGGAGGACGCATACGAGGTGGCGCGGTCGAGGTCTGACACCCGCACACGCGTGCTGTTGGTTCTATTTTTGATTTTCAGCGCGCGCTCGACCATGACGAGGTAGCCAGAATCCCCGTAGATGTGCGTGATGATAGCCCCGGGGTTGGTGTAGAAGGGGACAGGGTTGTTCATTAAGGAAAGCAGGTCTGGCCTCTCCTTCAGTACCCAAATGGTGCTAGCCACATTAAACGCCTCGCCCCACCGTGAGTAGATGGAGGCGAACGGCAGCCGGCGGTAGACGTTGCCTGCTGGCTTCAAATAATACGTCTCCGCCTCGGCGAGTGTCATATTCGCCAGCTTGCGGATTTCGGTCTTGACCGAGTCGGGAATCACATCCAATTCCGGGAGGCCCAGAAACGGGTTGTCGCTGGTCGCGGACTCGCCGGCCATGAGCGCCAACACGGTGGAGTGCTGGTCGTAGGTGGAGTGCTGGTCGTAGGTGGAGTGCTGGTCGTAGGTGGAGTGCTGGTCGTAGGTGGAGTTGGCGTTGTTTACGGTTTGCGCGTTCAGGGCCCTGGAGATGTTGACGGCTGCGAACCAGAAGGCTGTTACATTAGGCGTAGGGGTGCTGCTGAGGTAGATGTCGCCGAACGTGTCGTCGATATAGATTTGGCGAGGTCGCAGTACCTTTCGGGGATCGCCGACAACGTCAGAAAAAGAGGAGTTGCAGAACACCTCGGCCATGTCTCGGCCGTTGGACTTGATGGCTATGATACAGCCAATGCTTGACGAACTTAAATATAATTTTTTCCGGCTGGCAGAGTAGGTTAGATACTCGAATGAGATCCCACTCACACCACGCAGACTTCGAATCGTATTTACTCCCCCAATAAAAGTCGAATTCATCATTACATTTCCCCGGAACACCTGACCGCGGGATCTCTCCGTCCAAAATAGTAGCCAACCTCCATCGCGTACTGGCTCCTCCTCCACCGGATTGAGAACGACACCATCGTACTCATCGTCGCTATAACTCGTATCATCTGTCGTCCGACCCCAAATGGGCGTGCGGCCCGAAGTACCAATCCGTTCTTGAGGGGGTGCCGTCCAAAGGGTCCATACTCTAGTCCATACGCTGGTCCAGAAACTGGTCTGTTTCTTCACGTAATCCACTCCAGCGTCATCAACTGAGTCTTCCACCAACAAAATATCGGCTCCCGGAGATCGGAAGATAAACTTGGGACCGAGCTCAATGCTACAGTTCTCCTCTTCGCGCTTAATTACATTGACTGTGTTAGAAATGTAGTTGGACGATAAAACAAACTTGGGCCCATCCGGGAAATGTCCGCTGGTAAATGACGAGGGAACAATCTGGTCCACCAGGGGGTAGAATAAGATGTGACTTACATGAATAAGCTCGCCATTGCTGCTTTCCTCTCGGACCATTGTCTGCGGATCCGACGGGGCCGGCAGTGTTGATTTTGCTTGCGTAGCTTCCGTTGAGTTCGGTTCCGTTGAGTTCGGTTCCATTGAGTTCGCCTCGATTGACTTAGGTTCTGATGGTGTTTTTGATGAACGTGTGGGCGTGGTATCGTTGTAGAGTGGGTCATCGATCTTGAGCCAGCGAATGGCGGAGCAGCTGTTGTCGAAGAAGTAGATGAGATCTCGTTGGCTGGCATCAGCGACTATACGTGTAGGGTGTGAATCTACGAGGTAGGAGTCTCCGATTAGTCCGTCTAGGAAGTGTTGAATGATTCGTGGGTCTTTTGCTTGAGGCCAGGTGTCATCGGCAGCGCTTGCATTGAATGCGATAATTCGATCGTTAGAAAAAATTTGAAGGAGAATACCAGGATCGATTTGCAGCATAGGTCCAGGTAGCAGTTGTGGTATGGCAGTATATTGACGTTTACAATGCACTCCCTCCATCACCTTCTGGATGCGATAATAATATAGGTCTTCACGACTCGGCCAACGACAATATGCCACGAAGGTAGCATCATCTCTATCACCCGTAGACAATCGTACCGGAGTACGATGACTCCACCATACCGCATCGTAATCACCAGACACCCATGCAAACTGCATCGATAAATTTGACACAGGCTTACGAGTGAACACGGCAACACTCTTTGACGAACGTAAATACAAACTCAACGATGACCACACCTCGAAAAATCTAGCAACGCGGGAAGCACCCATTGCCCGAAGCGATTCAGGAGATGATTTCGATGACGATGTAGAAGATGATGCAGTCGAAGACGACGCCTCAGATGGCGACTCCGCTGACAATGAATCAGTCAGTTCTCGACTGGTCCGTGCACGATCATCACGTGCTTTGCCTCCTCGTGCTTGACCACTACGGTGTTGACCACTACGGTGTTGACCACTACGGTGTTGACCACTACGGTGTTGACCACTACGGGTTTGACCACTACGGTGTTGACCACTACGGGTTTGACCCGTCCGGGCATACCCATTAGCAAACTCCTGACCAGAGCGCGCGGCCAAAAACCGGTCCACCTTCTTCGCCAAGTTGGTGCCCGGGCGGACATGTCTTAACCTCGTCTGAGCAGTTGCCTCAGTAGTCGCCCCAGAACCGGAATGAACGTCCGAGCGGAGGAGGCGAGCGTTGGCGGAGAAGGGACACGTTGAGAAGGAGATGGAAGCACTGAAAAAAGCAGCGCTCTCAGTTGTATAACAGAACTCAGCATCACTACTCTCTGCTTCGTCAAAATCTCCTTTATCCCCCGCATCTCCTTCAGAGCCACTTCTTCCGTTCGAACGTCCTTGAAACTTGTCACTTGGATCCTCGTCGTCTCCAACTTGATCGAAGAGGTCGTCTGGTAGGTATGTGGGGAGGGGCCAGAGTTGGTCCCAGTCTGTGACTTGATCGTAGTATGTTGCATTGCTTGCTTCGGGTGTGTCGGAGAAGGGTAGTTGAACGCGATTAAAGAAGAGTGCGTTGGAGCAGGCGAGTACGAGTACGGCAGTGTATGTCTGATCTAGTAGGCCAGTGAATACATCTTGGTCATATTGTAGTATGGGTAGGCGTACGGCGATTTGGTCGACTTTATTACAGCCGCGGTTGCATTCGACGGGATCGGAGCAGTCGCAAGAGCCGGAGTTGCAGCTGCAGCCAGCGCTGAATGGTATACGTTGTGCTTCGACCCAGAGGAGGTTATGGACGGGTCTAGGTTCGGTACTGCAACCTGTAAGTCTGGTGGCAAAGCCGTACAGAAGCATACCGACATGGAGGGTGAGTGATCCGACCGCTTCGGTGGAGACGAAGGCAAGGTATTGCGTGGATTTCTCCGTGACGGGGTTCGTATAATTCCAAGAGGTCAATTCTCGAGCACCACCGGCCACAGCCAGGGGCTGCATTGTCGCCATATCAATAAGCTGGCTATAGCCGAAAACCACGGGTTCCTGACCCCCCCGAGGTGTGTAGCACACGTTCAGAAAATCAATACTCAAACGGGAGCTAATATAGTTCGAATGACGTGCTAATAAAATACCGGAGAGCGAACCATCTTTCACTGCGTAGGTAGAGATAGAGACGGGCATTTCGTCAGCCACGTAGTCGAAATACTTCCGTCGGGATCCCATAATACTTGGCTTGCCAGCACACGAACTAGCAGCCCGTACCGGCTTCCTCTCGCGCACAAATCCTGTCACATTCACACGGTTGATCACACCAAACGGCTTGTTACTCGACCCCTCATCCAACAAACTCGCACGCACCACATCCCCAGGCACCACATCCAGCATCTTACACCAACGCCCGTCCGTGAAAGCCATTGTCCAACGCGGGTCGTGGTGCACACACACCTTCGCACGGAACTGCTCCTCCGTCAAGTTGTGGTAATCTCCCACCTGCGGCGAAAACTGCCATTTGAACGGCGTGTACATGTCCAGATACCGCGTCTCCTGTTCCAACTCGCCATCCGTCTCACCGTCCGCATCTCCGTCCACGCCTAACCAACCTCGATTCGGAACTCCACCGCTGTCCTCTTCGCCACCGTACACACTAACGCTGCTCTCTTCACGGCTGTCGGAGTAATCTTCACCGCTGTCGGAGTACTCTTGACCGATGTCCGAGTACTCTTGACCGACGTCGGAGTACTCTTGACCGGTGTCCGAGTGCTCTTGACCGGTGTCCGAGTACTCTTGACCGACGTCGGAGTACTCTTGACCGACGTCCGAGTACTCTTGACGCCACTGCTCGCTGTGCTGTCGGCCGGAAACTTGGACTGGAAGGTACTTCTCAGAAGGGAGGTTTGAGAGGTATTGATCTGAGAGGTATTGATCTGAGAGGTACTGATCTGAGAGGTACTGATCTGAGAGGTACTGATCTGAGAGGTACTGATCTGTGTCAAAAACTTGGGCCTCCTTCTGAATACTCGGGACTTTTCTTCGTACGGACAAACACCTGTATTCTACGGATCCGAGTGAGTCTGCCATGCTGTGCATGTCTTCGGCGACGGGGATGTATCCCATGCCCGGCTCATCAATGAACTGAAACAGAAATGTAGCACGCGTGTTTGCTCACCAGTTCAGAGTGGTGGT
>NW_011646045.1:258876-259452 GCF_000223845.1 Gregarina niphandrodes | reverse complement strand
GGTATTGATCTGAGAGGTATTGATCTGAGAGGTACTGATCTGAGAGGTACTGATCTGAGAGGTACTGATCTGAGAGGTACTGATCTGTGTCAAAAACTTGGGCCTCCTTCTGAATACTCGGGACTTTTCTTCGTACGGACAAACACCTGTATTCTACGGATCCGAGTGAGTCTGCCATGCTGTGCATGTCTTCGGCGACGGGGATGTATCCCATGCCCGGCTCATCAATGAACTGAAACAGAAATGTAGCACGCGTGTTTGCTCACCAGTTCAGAGTGGTGGTCAACACCGGAAACTGAGGTAAGCCATCGCGAGTTCAAATAGAAAATACGGCCGATGATCGGTGCTGCAACCAATAAACCGCGATCGACTTCCTTGGCCGTGAAGACCTTCACGTGAGACGCAATCGCCACTATCAATACCAAGGCTAGCCCACAAGACAACGCACCAACTACCCACGTGCTTTTCATGGGTAAAATCACATCCTCGGCGGGCCTAGACTTACCACCGACAGACACCACAGAATGACAAATAAACAAAAGGGATTAAACCCAAAGCTAACTGAGAACCAACTGG
>NW_011646045.1:250372-258592 GCF_000223845.1 Gregarina niphandrodes | reverse complement strand
GGGGGGGGGGGGGGGGGGGAATCACACACAATAGCAGGAACAATATATCTACAGAAGTTACCCGACCGTTTTTTTGATTTCGCAGTTTTGTTTTCACGATCTTATGTTCATCCTATGCCGCAGTCTTATGGTTAGTCATCATCGTCTTCGTTGTCGTCGTCAAGTAACGAGACCTTCTCGTGTATCGCGACCCACCTGCGTTCGCTGATGTAGAGTACGGTGAAGCGGAAGCCGAGCATAAGCCCCCCGTAATCAGTCATCGAGACACCAATAATGTCATTGTTCATGAGGGCAGCAGCACCTCCAGAGGGGAGCGCCTTCCCGTTCAAGAAGGTTCCATTCGCGGACCTGAGATCCTTCACAGCGAACACAACTTGCCCGGCTTTACCCCGTTTCCCGAAGTACACCTGGATTGCACAGTGCCTTCGAGAAAACCAGCGTCTTGCCGCTCCAGGAACAGCTTCCAAACTGAGGTAACTGATCTAAGTGCGATGCAGGTGCCGGACGTGCGTGGCTTCAATCGGGAAGGGTCAAGGAATACTTTTGCTGCGATCGTCCTATAACAAATTCAAAAGGAACATTAGGATGAATTTTCACAAGCAGAGGCTGGCCCAATGACACGATTCCAGGTCCCTCATAAAGCTCGGGAGGATACAACTTGTTTGGACATTCCCGCTCAAGAATCGCTTGCGCCTCTTTCTTTATGGGATCTATCATATACTCGCAGTTTTCGTCCGGCGATAACGGAACATTCTTGGCCGCAACCAGTAGCGTCAGATAGAAACAAGCTACTCAGATAAAATCACATATGCACCCATAGACGTGCTTACGGGGCGACTTCACGTAATACTGAACCACTTCCTGCTCTGAAAACTTCGCCTCCTTTGCTGGAAACCATCTTCGTCGTTTTACCGCGGTCATTCAACCAAATTTTCCCAGAGCCAACCCCCAAAAAGATCAACCAAATTTCCCTGAGAAGCCAATCCCCAAAAAAAGATCAAAATGGACCCAACTTCCCGGCCAAGTTTTTTTTTTATGGAGAATTTCCCATAACATGGATATTGTCACAACCGATCTGAAGAATCACATTTCAACTAGATTTCAAGTGCAACTGGACATAGCCAGAGCCTACATACGCAATGCACTGCGAAAGGAGCTCCGGATAGCCCGCATAAAGATTTCGAATTTCCTCAAGGATCGACTTGAAATTTTACAAGTCAAAGTCGAATGTATAGCCGCCGATATATTCGGTTTGTAATGCTTCTAAAATTGACTTCACAACAAGGTGTTTAAGAAACATTTGTGCCGTCCAAAGGGCGCATTTGTGGACAATAGAGTACCATCCAGCCAGTTTAAATCGCGTGCACACACGCGTTTCCCCAGTTTTATCAAGCCCCAAATTCAGAGGTTTGCCGACGTTGCGATTGACCGCGTCCGGTTGACCGCGTCCGGCTGACCGCGTCCGGTTGACCGCGTCCGGCTGGTGAGAAACCTGCCACCATCATGGGGAAAGTAATATAACTTGCTTCTGAAGTGAGACAATGATCAAATCCGTTAGAAGGTATACAGAGAGCTATCACGACGCTCTTTTCTCGTCTTTGAATTGGTTTCTCCATCTGAGGGGACAATGGTTTGAGATGGCCAGTCCGAGGTCGTGTCTAACATTGAAATAAGCTGAGAAATCGGCACGAAGCAACTAGGTCTTACACTTTAAAGTTGTATACTGTAGCTAAGCAAAGGTGCACCGTAAGGATCCCAATGGCGATCCAGCCCACCACAGAGCGGTTGACGGTTTGGTCGCCGTTACTTGAGTTTTCGCCAGTGCCAAAGAACCCGTCTTCTTGAAGTGGGGCGAAAATGACGTTGGGAGACTGGGAGGTCCAGTCTATGAGTACGTCCACTTCTTCAGGGGTCTTGCTAGTGATGTGATCGTCAAATATAGCCGGAGAAAACGGTAGCACTTCCAGTTTGATGATCCTGTACTTGACATCCTGGACCCAGATTTCATCGTCGTTGGCCAGGCTACTTTCTTTCTCATCCTCTCCAAGTACTGGCACAGATCGCTGGTCGCCCCGTTTAGTCACCCGCTGCCTAGTTGTCGCTGGACCGTTAGTAGTGTGTCCGGTAGTGTTCCTGGTGAGAGGCGCGTGAATACTTATCGACTTCTCTATGGCGACGATATACTTCTCGGTGCCGTAGATATCGATGATGTAGGCTTCGGGGTTGGTATAGAACGGAACTGGCGACATCATGAGGGACCGTGCGGAAAACTTTGGTCTCAAAATCCAAATGCTGTTCGCCAAGTTGGTGCCGCCGGCAGCCCCGTCTAACAAGGTTGACGTGATCAAGCGGCTAGTCGCTCCGCTGCAAGCCCCAGTTTCTCCGCACTGACTGCGGGTCTCCGTTGTGTTGGACCTGACGGAGTGGTCCAGCCTGGGCCACCCGTAAGGAGTCCTTTGCGTGAGCCTCTGTATAGCTTCAGTGGTGGAGATTTTAGTTGTTGAAGCCAAACTGGCTGCGGCTGTCGTGATGTTCGGTACCGGTAGAGTCGTGAAGTAGATGCAGTCTGAGGTAGGGTCGACGTAGATGTGGTTTGGACGCAGTAGACTGGTGACGTCGGTTCTATCCTTCGCTCGGAACACAATGCTGTATGTTTCGGAGCTTGGAGATATGGAGTACACACTACCTTCTTCTGGCGCAGAAAAGAAAATGCGCTGCTTTCTCGAAGAGTATCCTATAGAATGAAACACCTTTCCGTTCACACTCTCCATCTTCTTTAGCCGAGACGTGCCTGTAGACGGGCCGGAAGTCACGTCCGTAAATTCCGTGTCCTTCTTAACTATGGCTCCTTCAAGATTGGCATCTAGCCTGCGACTACGAAAGAAGCTCAGACACTTGATAGCATCAGTCAATCGTCTTACCGATCGGGAAAGACTATTGCCGTAGGTACTACTGACATAGGTCGATTCATTGCCATTGGATAATTTGTATGCTTGTAGATGAGAGCTGTAATCTGAGGAGTAATCCGCTAGGAAGGTCGCCTCCCTTACGGGCTCGGTCCACACGATGAGGTTGGCGCTGTTGACAATCTGCAAGCTGCCCAGAGGACTCCGGGACTGCGAGACGGATGTGAATGAGAGGGAGCAGTCAGAATCATTCTTTGTAATTGCTACGACGGAACGATCGTTGAAAAGGGAGCCAACAACCAGCTTCTCCTGGCTGGAGCCGTACCCCCAAGTGATGGAATGTGGTGCCATAATATTGACTGAGGGGACGTAGAGAATATGAGTCATGTGGACCATATCCCAGTTATCCTCGCTGCCTTGGACGCGCAACCACCGTATGGAGTTGGCTGTAGCGTCCCAGAAGTACAACAAATCCGGTTGCACCAAGTCCCCAGCCACTTTGGTCGGATTCATGTCCACTGACATAAAGTCCCCAGTTATCCCGTCGGAGGTACTTGTTATCAAGCGACTTGCCCTTGGGATTTTCAGGACCGGGTGAGTCTCCGGCGAACAATAGTGGCAAGACACATTGGACATGTAGATACCGAAAGCCTTCACCGGTGCTACAATGGTGCCAGGACCCAGTTTGTAGAGCTGGTTTGGGCGCCGGAAGGAAGCATTCAACCAGTGGCGCAAACACGCGCGCGTTTGCAAAAATTTCTTGAGGTCCAAATCCCATAACACCTGTCGGTCCGAATACCCGCAGTACTCCCGGTACGGAGATGTAGAGAATCCCGCAAAGGGTAGGCTAGCTGTCTGCGAGTGCCACAGCCCGTCCACCGCCACCGGCTCCTCGCCCATCTCGTCGTAATTCTCAAACTGCATTCGCAATGACTGATCGATGCTCTTGAGCGATATATAACGCGCAAGAGAGTCCCACTCACGATCCTTTCGAACGTACCCCCTCATACGGCGCTTTGCGGCGGCCGTCTCCGCGGCCACGTCTTCTTCCGTAATAATCTCTTCTTCCGTAATAATCTCTTCATCCGTAATAATCTCTTCATCGTCAGCGGGTACGACGACGACGTCGCTGAAAGGGACTTGTAGTCGGTCGAATCGGATCACATTTTCGCAAACAACTAGAGTGATGAGGTAAAAGGTCCCGTCATTTGGAACATATTGGACGGGGTCTATTCCGTGGTGTGTGATCCTGACACTGAATTCTTTGGGTGTTCGACAAAGGACCCGGCATTTGTAGGTGGGTCTTTCGCAACCGACGGTGAGTGGAATTTCGCGCAACTTGGCAAAAAGAAAAGTGCGCACCGGCATGTAACTGTTCTCGCACGTCGACAGAGGCATCACGGGGCCGGGTAGCAACTCGCCAATGACTACAGAGTTTACGTTCCTCGAGGCGCGACATCGCGCCACAAACGCCAGCATACGGCGGACACTTCCGTCTCGAGTGTCGGTTTGGTTCCACGACTGTAGAAATCGCGCACCGCCTGGAATCGACAACGGCTTCCGAGTCTCTAAATCGATCACCATTGACTGACCGTTCACAACCGGATCCCCCGTCACACTGTAACATAGGTACAACAATTCCACGCCAAAGAACTTGTCCGGTTCCAATACGCTCGAACGACCTACTATCAGAGCACTCGTTGTTCCCAAACCACCCGAAAATTGAATCGGGTGAAACGATATCGTGTCCGTCTCCAAGCGGTGGTCGTAGTAGCTCGTCCGGCCGTTGAAAGCGGCCTTCTTATGCTGACAACCTCCCCCACTGCTGCCATCTTTGGATCTACCCCGCGGTCCACCACTCGTCGCCTCCGAATCGGTTGCAGCCGAATCGGTCGCCGTCGACTCGGTTGCAGCCGACCCGGTCGCAGTCGACTCGGTTGCAGCCGACCCGGCCGCAGTCGACTCGGTCGCAATCGTCCCCGACCTCGTCGCAGCCGACCATTTCGTGCCCGTGATGTTTATGTAGGTGATCCATTGCTTCTCCACCGGCTCCATAAATACCACTTGCCGTCCTTCGCCAGGCACAATAGAGAGGTCACTGCACCACTCGTACTCCGACACGTGGAAGGACCAGTTGGATGCCTGGTCCACACAAGTGAGTTGTCGGAAATCCTCTGCGTTCATCTGGTACACTCTAAAATTATCTATATCCACGTAACGAACTTCAGGGTACCACTCAAACGGGGTACGAAGCTCAACCACGTACGACTCCTCTGTGCTCACGTAGTCACCCACACCCCCATAGTAATCCACAACTATATCTGGGTCCGCCACCCGATTCCCCCCAGGATCCCCAACAGCGTCAGTGTCAGCAACCTTCCGGCGCGGCGAGGTACTGCAAACGAAGTCCGCCGGATCGTCCAGGCTGCCGACTTGCTCTGAATCCCAGTCCCAGTCGTAAGACAGGTTGTACAGCCTAGTGAAGTCCAGGTCGTCCGAGTCGACTTTCTCGTTTTGCCAAACAAACCGGAGAAATCCCGCCTCGTCCAACATTCCGCTCTCGGCTCCTTCTGTGGTTAACCCCGGCGCCTCTTCCGCCGGGTGAGTCGGCCGTGGCGGCCCGTTCTCGCCGTCGGCAGCATCGCCTTCGGCAACATCGCCTTCGGCAGCATCACCCGTCGATCTCTCCTTTACCGAGCCCTCCCGTCCGGAGCCCTCCCGTCCAGAGCCCACCCGTCCGCAGCCCTCCCGTCCAGAGTCCTCCCGTCCCGAGCCTTCCCCTACGGAGTCCTGCTGTCCTGCGCTCCCGTACAAGGTGTCTTGAGTCGCACTTCGCGCGGCCTGCTGACCCGCAAAGACCGAAGGTACCCAGTGCTCCTGTGGGTCTCGCGCGCCGCGATTCACGCTCTTTCCCGTCGTGGACTTGAGAAGCCATCTAAAGGCAGGCACATTGAACTTCAGCATCCGGCTCCGGCGGCATCCGGTTCCGGTGATGGTGAAGGGTTCCGGTGACGGATTCCGTTGATGGATTCCGGTGATGGGTTCCGGTGATGGGTCCTGGCTCCCTACATGGTCCTATCCCCCCAGATAAGCCTGTCACCGTGGGCCTGTCATGGTGGGCCGGTCCGGTGGCAGGCCTTTTGGTGGGGGTCTGTCACGTAGGTGGTACGGCATGCGGTAGCGAGTGTGGTGTGGTCGCCCAGGAAGCCTAGTGGACATACTCGAATTCTAAGTAGACAATATTGCCCGTGGCCGGGCAGCTCAATAGAACACCGAACTGGCTAACTTCGGATTTCTCCTTCTCTAGGTGGCTGATGATCGCCGGGGTGAGGCCAGAGAGGACCAAGACGACCAACAGCAGTCCCACCAGCACGGCTATCAGCAATCCGTGCGAGAGGATTGGCCACTTCATGTGCGCACATGGCACGGTCCCCGGCAGTTAAAAAAAGATGTATGCCGTAAGTCACCACCCAGGCCGCCCTCAGCCGCGTCACTTAGACCACCCGAAGCCTGGACCACCCAGGGTGAGCCCTGTGTCCAGCTGCTCAGACATACCCGGCGTCCCTGCTCCAGACACTTCTCGCTTCCGTAGTGTGTGCCCTGCGGCCTATGTTGGGACAACCGTGAAGAGCAGAGCCAGCATGTGAAGTCCGACTTCCATCGGTATAACTTGAAGCGCCGCGTGGCTGGATTAGAACCTGCATTAGAATCGGATTTCAACTTGAAGATGTCAATTTTAGCGAGTACAGGACCCGAGCTCACTCAAGTAATTGGTGGTCCCAAAATGCCTCGTAGGAAACGGCTGCTGAAGAAGCACAAGGGGGACCGGATGCAGAACGCCAACGTGCTTCTGGAGACTGGGAAGGATATGCCGGAGTCGACGCGCCAGGGCCGCGACGAAAGCGAGGGCGGAAACAGCAGCGAGGACCAGGACGACGTGGGCGAAGACGAAGCCAGCGAGTGTGACCCGTATGAGGACACCCAGTGCTTGTTTGACGGGAACACATATGGTAGCTTCGATGACAATCTGGAAGCGATGAGGGCGCAGTACAGTTTGATGGTGCCTGATGAGCAGTATTGCCTTGACCTGCGCGAGTTCCTGAGGTATCTGGGTGCCAAGGTTTATGAAGGCCATCTGTGTTTGTGGTGCAATCGTCAATTCCGGAGTACACTGGCTGTCCAGAACCACATGTTGGATAAGGGGCATCAACGCATCGGCTGCCACCTGGACGAACAGATTGAGGAGTACGCCCTCTTTTTCGACTACAGCACGAGCTACTTGGAGCTCAACCTACCAGAGGAAATCAAGCGGAAGCTGGTGGCCATTGCCAACGGCGAGGAGCTGCTGGAACTAACGGACGTTGAAGATGAGGCGGAACAGACCGAGGTGGAAAGACCGAGGTGGAAGAGGCGGAACAGACCGAGGTGGAAGAGACCGAGGTGGAAGAGGCGGAACAGACCGAGGCAGAAAAGACCGAGCAGCGCATAGTCGAACACAGCAACTTCAAAGACATGGGCTGGCCGGAAGTGCTCCGGAAACTCGGTTACCGTAAGCCGGAGATAACTGAAGATGGAGACCTATATCTGCCTAACTCCGACCGAGTTGTTCTCAACAGGATTCGGTACAACAAACACCAAAAGATAATAACGAGACCCGCAATGAGAATGCGACAGCCTAGAGCCATTATAGCTTTAACGCAATACAGCCATCTGACTGATGCACAAAAGAAAGAAATCAGGCGGATCGCCGCAGATATCCAGAAACGCCAATCGAATCACGATATGCGTCTGGGAGTGAAAAGCAATAAGCACTATCGCTATATCGCGCGTAAGAACAAGATTTTTATTTAAATATTATCCGACCACGTGTCTGCCATGCCATGCCATGCCACTCGCATCATTAAACGCCGATACAATTGTTTCCATCCCCGACGTGTTCGCCCCCAACATTTTTAACCTGCCTGGCCGATCCGTTGTCCGGTCGGGGGGTTGAAAATAGTTGTTTAATATTACTGTGATGAGGATTTGTAAGAGTTTGAATCAACCAGTATCCCAATGGTGTGTTATGCTGAGTGGTTTCGGGCATCAGGAGACCCAGCTTGCGCCGGTGTCCAGTGGCGGTGGGCGAACCGTCTGTGAAATTGGTGATACAATTGCACAGGGTGTCGTTTACGAAATTGCCGGAGAAGTTGGTCACGGAATTGTTCAGCAATTGAATTACGAACTTCCCGGAGAAGGTCCATATTTTCATCAGGTTGTTGAAGAGGGTGCTGAACAGGATGTTGACCGGGGTGTTGAAGACGGTGGAGGAGTA
>NW_011646045.1:246333-250352 GCF_000223845.1 Gregarina niphandrodes | reverse complement strand
CATTGGCCAGCTCCGGGTCATCGCAGGGATCGTACCCAGTAGGTCGTCCACCAGTTGTTCCGGAGTTCTTCCCGCCACTGGGGAAGAACTCCGGCGTAGGTTTGTTGGGCTCTCCGCCACTGGGAGAGGCCTCGTAAGAAGGAGGGAGATCTCTTGGGGCAGGTATCATCTTCTGGAGTCCTAGTTTCCCCTTAAAAAACGTCTCTCTTAGTGATGCGCTGCAAACACGCGCGCGTTGTCCCAAATATGCCCGACGTCCTTTATGTCCCAAAAGACGTTCGCACTGGGACTAACTCAGACGAGAACCAGCACTAGCGATTCTCCCATTTCCGGACAATCCTCGGCGGTACCTTCTCTACGCGAGGTTCTGGTCTCACGGCCTTTGGGGAACGGGGGAATTATTTATCCCTCTCGGGACAGTTTAATATTACTGTGATGAGGATTTGTAAGAGTTTGAATCAACCAGTATCCCAATGGTGTGTTATGCTGAGTGGTTTCGGGCATCAGGAGACCCAGCTTGCGCCGGTGTCCAGTGGCGGTGGGCGAACCGTCTGTGAAATTGGTGATACAATTGCACAGGGTGTCGTTTACGAAATTGCCGGAGAAGTTGGTCACGGAATTGTTCAGCAATTGAATTACGAACTTCCCGGAGAAGGTCCATATTTTCATCAGGTTGTTGAAGAGGGTGCTGAACAGGATGTTGACCGGGGTGTTGAAGACGGTGGAGGAAGTATTGTGAACCTTCTGGAATCGTTTAAAGGGGAATTGAGGTTCGATAAATCAAGAGAGCGACAACCGGATTTTCGGTCTTGTCGGGAGTCTTGTTTTAAGTTCGCTGAGCTCATGTTCGCGAAGACGAATGCGTCGGAACTTGCGAAGTTGTTGGGGCTATACCAGAGCCTGTTGGCTGATAGTGGTGTGATTGTGCCTTCGGGGATAAGTAACCTGTGGTACTTAGCGTGTGTGTTTGACGCACACGGAAGCGAGGAGTCGATCGGAAGGTGGTTGGATTGTCTCGGCATCGACAGCACGGAGTTAAGTGGTGAACGGGTGTCTTATGACAGTGGACGGGATGGTGAAGAGCCGAAGGGTTTATTGTTCGACTTGCTCAACCCATTCGGATCCGAGTTGCGTTCGCTGCCGGCGACGCATCCCGTCGTTCTGAAGGGAATAATGGACTGGTTGCGGTGCACTTTGGGCAGAAAGAAACCGGCCCATAAAACGCGCCGGTCAAACCACCTGGCGTGGCGATGGGCGTGGTCATCAGACCGGATTTATGACTATTTGGGCAGTGACAGCTTGCACGAGTTGTTGGGAAAATGTGAGACGGTTATGGAGCGATCAGACGTCACTGATAAATGGTACTTTGGGCGGCTCATGCAGGAGTATTGCACCATTCCATCGTGCCGCCATTGGCTGGCTGCCTTGGGAATAGCCGTCGATGAGGCCTCCGCTAGCAGACTGCCACTGTACGAAGATAATACGGGACGCTACTACACCGGAGTGCCAGAGGTCACCGAGGCAGAGCGAAGGAACATATCGATCGTTTCTGCACTTATTCACATGGTACAGACAGAAATTCTCCCACCTTCTTCATTCCACACGCTTGACGAGTTCGGCGTCCGCTTGACCGTATCCATTTACAACACTTTGGGAAAGGACCTATTCGCCAGAATGGTCAAGGCCATACGGGAGATTCTCCCTAGCAAACCGCTGTCAGACCCGTGCTTACTTGGCTGCGTACTGAGCTCCCTTAACTCCCGACGCCGCTCCGAGCTGCGCTGCCACTGTGCCCGCACGGGACTCTGGTACCAAAACGAATGCTGGAAGAACCGGTTCTCGGTCGCTGAAGCTAGAGAACACTTCTTCCGCTATCTGCCAGCCACATCGGACTTCTTCAAACAGCAGTAACTTCTAGTAACGGAGTTCGTCTTTTCCGTAGCAACAATCACCAGCAACTACCATATCAACCACAGCGACGATTACAACGTTTACTGCCCGCACAGTTCCGTCATCGCTAGTCTCCGGAGCGCTGGTGGGCAGCGTCTGTCATTCGGCAGAGCTCTGGTGCACGGCCGGAACGGGCATTCTCCGGAAGTATATTTATTATCATGAAGCCGAATCAATGCGGGAAAGGGAGAGGGCTGTCACTGTTGATGCATATTCTTAGGCTGAGTGGTAACGGCAGTGATATGATACTGGATGCGTCTGGCACAGGAGTTGATCAGGCCCGAGCCGGGCCAAGCAAGTTCAGGAGGTCTCCGAACATTGACCAGCCGGACAGTGGACAGCAGGAGATTGGACATCAGGAGACTGGACAGCAGGAGATTGGACAGCAGGAGATTGGACAGCAGGAGATGGGACAGCTAGTTAATGACATCATGCATACTTGCTTCCTGCACTCGGAGATGGCACCGGTTGGCGCGGTGCCCGTTGGGGTGGTGCCCCGGGGCCCGTGGCCGCCAGCGGAAGTTTTAGTGAAGATTACGGGGCGGCTGCAGCAGATGTTACATCCCGAGAAACTAGGCTGGAAGAAAGCGGGAACATCGCGAGCAGGTGTGGAGTCCTCCTTTTGCGCGTGGCGGTGGGCCCGACTGGCGGGAGTGCTGTACGACGTACTGGACCGCACGGAAATGATGCGTTTGCTGGAGACGTCTCATGAACTAGTGGGTCGGCCCGAAGGAGCAACGAATCAATGGTTTTTGGCGAAGTTATTGCAGACCTATGTACGAATATCAGCTGCAGCAACTTGGATTAAAATGCTCCGGTTGCCCCCGGACGACGGTTTATACAGCTGTGCGAAACTGTACGAGGATACCGTAGCGAGCCGCTTCGAGAGGTTGCCCGTCAAGGACGCCTCTGAAATAGATCGAGTCTGCCTCGTTTCCCAAATCTTCCACCTCCTCCTTCGGGCACGGGGCGATCAAGATCCTGATTCCTACTGGAGCCTGCAGAAATACTGTAAAGAACGCTTCTACAAAACAAGTCAGCAAGCCGTCGAACTCTCCTCATTCATCTACAACCAAATCGGCAGCGACTGTTTTAAGCTGATGAGTGAAATCGCCAGACAGATCTTGGGTCCCCCAAACGCAGAAGGACCCCTCTCAGACCCCTGCATCATCGGGTGCTTTCTTAGCGCCATCCATTGCTCTATGCCTCGAACCATACAGCAACTCTGCAATCGTCTGAGGGTTCCTTACAGTAAAGCCTCAGGGAAAAATTATTTTGACGTTCATCACGAAGGCACCGACTTCTTCGGATACCTCCCCGCTCTTAAGTCCCAACTACCCATGACCGTTGAAAGAGTGCAGCTGGTAACGGTATTACCACAGCTGGTGGAATCACCTCTTCCGCTGGAACTGCCCCTTGTCCTGACCATACCTCCTGAACTGGAGATGCTTCTTGACTCGGAGCTACGTTGTGCGCTGCACATGCCACCTACACCGGAACCACAGACGGCTATGGAACCACAGACGGCTATGGAACCACAGACGGCTATGAAACTACAGACGGCTATGGAACTACAGGCGGTAATGGAACCGCAGATGGTAATGGAATTACAGGCGGTAATGGAATCCGAGACCGTGGTGGAATCCGAGACGGTGGAGGAGCCAGAGATGGTAGTGGAATCCGAGACGGTGGTGGAGCCAGAGATGGTAGTGCAACCAGAGACAATGCTATACTCACGAAACACAATGCCAGAACCGTGCGGGGTGGCCCTGCTAACAAATTCCCATCAAAAAATCCTTGACTCGGCTGTTCAATACGTAATAAGTTGGAACGATTTAGTCTTGCAAGGACTGCCAAGAAGCGGAGCTGTGGCAGACCCAGTTTCTGAGAAGCCTCTACACTTACGCAGACAGGCATCAACAAAAAATGACGAGAGCACACATGGTAAGAGGAGGAAGATGGGTTCAACGCCGATATGACCGCCTCTCGAGGCCACTATGACCGCCTCTCGAGGCCACTATGACCGCCTCTCGAGGCCACTATGAGCGGCATGAGCTTTGGACACTCTG
>NW_011646045.1:239206-246135 GCF_000223845.1 Gregarina niphandrodes | reverse complement strand
TGGCAGACCCAGTTTCCGAGAAGCCTCTACACTTACGCAGACAGGCATCAACAAAAAATGACGAGAGCACACATGGTAAGAGGAGGAAGATGGGTTCAACGCCGATATGACCGCCTCTCGAGGCCACTATGACCGCCTCTCGAGGCCACTATGAGCGCCTCTCGAGGCCACTATGAGCGGCATGAGCTTTGGACACTCTGGGTCCGAGTTTGCCGGTTCTCTGATCCGTCCCTTCTCACTTTTTGTTATCACACTCGATATGTGGTTCTCATATTGGATGCTTGTTACACGGCCGATTCGTGTCTCCCACAGAGTCGGCCAGGAACGTAGGCGAATGACCGGACAAAGGCGTTCGTTGGACACAGATGGTAGCAGACTCCATCCTGATAAGAAACCAGGCGGCTGTAGAATGTTGTGTTCAGCTGTGTGTGTGTGATCACATTCTCGTGAGGCCCGCCCGTTAGGAGGCCGGTTACTATCGGTTTACGAAATGTAAAGGATTTGGGAGGTTGCTACTTCGCCACTCAAACTTCAAAAAATACTCTCGAAGGCAAGATGGCTAAATTTTGCTGGTTCTGGAGGAAGGGGTGCATATTATTGGCCTACACAGAGGTAGAGAGCTAGCGCTGTTGCCTAATCGTGATAAGGGGATATGTTCTCGAAGGGGAATGGCATAGTGTGTGCAAACAAACACTTGCGGAATTTTGCTGTGTGATCAGCAAAATAATTGGCCGCGCTATGAAGGCCAATGCAAGCGGAAGTGAAGGACTCTCGAGGTCAACTCGCATGCTTATGTTGAGTGGTTACGGTAGCGAAGCAGCGCAGGTCGTGGACTTGGACATGCGTTCGTTAGAAGCGGATCAAACCCGGGTTGCGAACGGGATGCCGGAGGCGGGGCGCATCGTTGAAGGGAGTGCCGACCAAGGGTTTGGTGAAGACGAAGAAACGCTCGGTGTCATAATGCATTCCTGCTTCCTGTGGCCGGATGGCGCAGACCGGGAACCAACAGATGTGTTGCCTATCAGAGACACGCAGCATCGGGAGTGTATGGACCGTCTGGAAACCATGTTGAAGGCGAGAGTGAGGTCCCGGCTTAATCCAGACAGGGCGCCGGGGCGTGCAAAGTGTGTTAGCATCAACTCGGATCACTGCCTCTGGCGGTGGGCCCGAGTGGCGGGGTTGTTGTATGAACGACTGGATCGGGACAGGATTTTAAAGCTGTTGAATTGGGTTGAGGAGCGCATTGGTCGGCCCGCCGGAATAACTAACCCATGGTTCTTGGCGAAGCTTCTACAAACTTTCCTGCGTCATTCTTCCGCTGCCGCCTGGATGAGAAGGCTGCATGTTCGGATTGACGCCGGGGTCTGCAGCAGCGTGCGCCTTTACGAGGAAAATGTAGGCCGCCGCTTCACGGGACTACCCCCCATGGAAGACTCGGCCATAACTCTAGTGGGTGCGGTTTCACAACTCTTTCACCTCTTCCTGTGGGCCAAACAAACCAGGACCCATAAACCGGCCGTATACAAAGCCGTACAGGAACGCCAGCTGCAATGGACAGATAAACTCGGCATCGAACTCTCCGCCTTCTTGTACCGCGCATTCGGAGAACAACGCTTCCGCTACCTAGCTCAAGCCGCCCGCCGGCTTTTTCCCTGCAGGAAATTCCTCTCCGACCCTGCTGTACTCTCTTGCTTACTACGAGTCCTTGCCATCTATCGGCCCAAAACAATCAAGCACTTTTGCAAAGGCCTCAAATTCCCCTACCACAAATATCACAAAACCTTGCGAGTGCATGTTCTTACCGAAGGAGACGACTTTTTCGGACGCCTCAGCCGCCTTCTACCCGTGACTGATGAAGCGGCCACCGTGGCTAAACCTCCCGTGGCTAAACCTCCCGTGGTTGTCGCTCCACCTCCCGTCGCCAGATCTGCCGTGGCTCCACCTCCCGTCGCCAGATCTGCCGTGGCTCCCCCTCCCGTGGCTCTACCTCCCGTGGCTCCACCTGCCGTGGCTCTACCTCCCATGGCTCCCCAGAAGGTGTGGCTACCAGACCCATCCGACTTGCCGCCCGCCACCGTGACTCTGACGCCCGTTTCACATCAAGCTGCGTGGAACTCCGCGATCCAACACGCCCTGGCACTCCACGCCTTAGTTTTGGGAGAGATTGCGAGTCCGCCCCCTTCCGTGGTTTCCCACGACCCGCTGGGCTTGCTCTTGCCGGCACGAAAGAATGACCACAGTGTGTACGGCAAAAGGCGGAAGATGGTTTCGGATGGCCTGTGTTCGGATACACGGGGCTCGGACGAGTCATAAACGATCGCGTGCCGCCGTGGAATGTTGTTGCAAACGTGTGTGCTGCAACCTTTTTCGTACTTGAACAGGTAGTATGGTCGAAATCCTAATCATGGCCAACCACGGCCAGATAAACAATGGTGGCCAGGCAAGCGGTTGCGTCTTAACATATTTCGAAAAAAGGCTCACATGAACCTAGGTTCGTCAAGGGTTCGCTAATGGTCATAACGAATCCGTCCGGACCCAATTTGTGCTCAGGTCTGCGCACAACCCGCTGCCTGTCTACTGTAGTTTGGTAGTCAGCGGCATGCGGACTGGACGCTGATAGATATCGGGCCATAACATCGGATTTGATGCGATTTAGAATCACCGCTTAATACACTTCTCTTTGGACGACACAGGCACTGGCTGAGCTGCTTTGGTGTCACGGTCCAGAACCAGCAACGTGGTATCGTGACACATGCACGGGTCAAGGACGAGATGTCGCCTATTACACCCCCTTTCTGGCACACTATCGGATGGGAACCCCTGAGCTAGCACCAGTGGGATGCGTATAGCGCTGAAGTAGGTGGCGATGAGGTCGATGAAGTAGATCTGGTGGCTAGGGCTGACCCTGCGAGACGACCGAGAGTGGCTCCTGCCGAAATGACTGACCTGTTCTATACTGTACCATAGGCGTACAACATATCACATGACCCCTTGTTCCTCACTTGGCTGTTCCGAGCCCACGGAGTCACTGTTTCAGGGCGTAGCTTAGTGGGGCCTTCCCCGTATGCTGACAACAGCATTGCACTCTACGGTGACTCAGTTGCCACAGTGTCCATAGATGATTTCGCGGCGATACACCTCCTAAGCAGGTGAGAAATGGACGTCAATTTGGGTCCGCTCGCGGAACAACTTATGTACACCGCGTACGGCCGGGATCAGCTGCTACCACAGACACCCGTGTCTCTAAACATAGTGCCTAGGAGAAATGTCGGGTATCAGGTGGACTTAACTGCGCGGTATCGCGCCGCCCTGGCAACGGTGGCCGATCCGAACGTGCAGGAACCAGTGCGCGCACAAACAGACCGAGACAGCGACTTCTATAAGTACTCTGTGCTAGCTTGGTGGAGAAAGTTCGGTGGCAATGACCCCATGCTTGGCTTTCATAGTGAACTTGATCGCCTCCTCAGATACATGTTGTACATAGCCAGCTACTACGGCTGCACAAACCAATTCCTCGTTTCGGACTTGGCACCGATGTACACGCACACCATTCTCGTGACCTGCACATCGACACGATGAGGGGAGCATTCCCGATGTCTGGTGAGGTCTACGCCGGCGTTGCTCGCATAGATGTCGAGGTCATAACTATGAGGGAGTTGCTCCGCGGCGGCACACCGGACGCCAATGATAGAAGGCGCCGAGTCAGGGATGAGACAACGGCTCCAGTATACACCCCGAAAGTCCTCGAGTGTCCTCGAGTACCGTGGCACGAACCTTCGGTGGAGCGAGAGCAAACCCAAAAGCGACCTCGACTGCGATACGCGAGCCGTCTTGCGCGAATGAGTTCGGCAGAGCAGCGCCTCGAGTGTGGTGCCGGTAACAAACTCATCCAGACGGCTTGCATCTGTGTGGGCAAACAAACAATTGGCGACCACAGCCTGGAATTGATGGAATTCGATGCAGCATCCTATTAGCTGCGAGCACACACCAGTGTGGAAATTCGGTCAGGCCCTGCGAAGCGCATTCTCCCATTTAAGCGGGGAGTCCTATGTACCTTCTGCTGTCGTACCGAACACAATGGTCGAAAGATACCCAAAAGGATGCGCTCCCTCCTCCAAGTGCAAGCCCTCCTTTCCGGACGCGCATTGCTCGTCAGTACCCCCCTAGATTGTGCAAAATAACTATTCTAGATACCCAAAGGTCGTCCACCATTTAATATATTTCTGGTTAATAAGGGCATGGTTTCTCGTTTCTGGTTACTTCAAAACCCTCTTTGTCTCTTA
Source organism: Gregarina niphandrodes (assembly GCF_000223845.1). Lineage (NCBI taxonomy): Eukaryota > Apicomplexa > Conoidasida > Eugregarinorida > Gregarinidae > Gregarina > Gregarina niphandrodes. Next base: position 241,852 of record NW_011646045.1, on the reverse strand, counting down.
TTCTCCTTTCTCAAAGAGGAATGTGTTGATTGATGTTGCTCTGCGTTGTCTATGATTATTAAAATTTTCCAACCGGCAGGGCCAATCGAGGGTGATGAGGTCGAACGTGTGCGATGGTAGTGGCGATCGCCAGTGGTTGGCATCTCTACTTATGGGCTTTGGATCCGGTGGGTCGGAGCATTGGTTGGGATTAGGTGCCTCCACTGGGAGTTTCAGTGCGGTTGACAGGTCCCGGGAAGCAAACGTACGTCGCGGACTCATACACTTACTAAGTGCGTTAGGCGGGGGTGTTAGGAGGCAGCCGGACTTCGGGTCCTGTGAAAAAGTGTGGGACGACCTAGCCGGATTGTTGGTGCGTCAGTTGAGTCCGGAAGTTCTCTCCAAATTCCTGACTTGCCTCGTCGACATCGCGCGACCCGAAGGGATAAACGACCAATGGTTTCTGGCGTGTGTAATGGAGGCCAATTCCGACAATGAAGGCGACGCACAATGGCTCAGCAGCCTAGGCTTCGCCATCGATTTCTCCTCTTATCAACGTGTCTTTTACGTCCCCGACGAAGACCCGCCAAACAACCTGTCGACCAACCTGCCAAACAACATTGAAGACGGTCGACAAGCTGATACACAGTTGCAAGAGCGCGGGCGGGTGAAGGTCCTAGAGGACATCAGAAGCAGCGATCGTGTGTTTTACGCTGCGTGCAACTCGCGAAACGCAGATGACAGATGTGGACTAGCAACAACTCTCGGAGTGCCGTCTAAGCCTGGGTGTTGTGGTCACGTATTCTACGTGCCTATTGACAACAGTGTGCACGACGACAATGTGCTTGTTGATAGTAATGAAACCAGTGAGAGCCTTCTTGCTGAAATGATTCAGGACGCACTGAACGAGGATCCCCCGCGACCGAGGGTGAGTATGGAAGGTGCGATAGCAGCTATGTGGAGTATACAGCAGATCTTGAACCCGGTGCGAATCGCAGAACGGATCGCAGAACGGATCGCAGAACGGATGGGAGAAGCAGACCATAGTGTTTTTCGTCCTGTAGGGCCCTTTTCCGAGGAATCTTCTTCCCAGGGGCCGAGCGCGAGAGACGAAGGCATTGCGTGGCGATGGGGTTTCCTGGCGGGTGTCTTGTATGACGCGTTGGATCGGCCCCAAATGAAAGCTTTGCTGAAGGCAAGAGAGTCAGACACTGGTCGACCTTCAGGCGTGTCTGACGTATGGTACCTTGCCACGCTTCTTCAACGATTTGCACCTCCTGGTTCACTTCAACAGTTGGTGCTGGATCTAGGACTGACGTACCACAGTGGACTGGTCTGTACGGACAGACTGTGTGGGGGCCTGGCCCCCGTATTTCAGAGACTGCCGATGTCCGAGAAAGCGCGAAAGTCAATCGTGCTTGTGTCGCAGCTTCGTGAATGGATAAAGACGGTAGACAGAGCTAACATCAACTGGAATGCTGTAAGTTTGCTAACTGCTAATATGTCGGCGTTCATTTACAGGACACTGGGTGAGCAGCCACTCCACAAGCTGGTAGAGTCTACAAAGAGAAGCCTGAATGCTCCCACTGACTTGCCTCTTTCCGACCCCTGCTTCCTCAGCTGCTGGCTTGGGGCCCTCGAGGACGTACACAAAGTTTACAACTTCTGTCGATACTACGGGCTCGTCCCCTCGAACAACGGGGTGCTCACCACACGGCACGAGGGGCTCGACTTCTTCGGACTGCTCCCAGAACTTGGCGCCGGAACTTCGGGATTCGCCTGCACTCAAACCGCCGATTTCACACGACCCGACTTTACTTTGGTGCGGCAGAAAAAGAGACCGGAAGAAGACTCGTCGAGCCAAGCTGCAGACAACAAGAAACGAAAAATTTTCGTAGGACACCTTCCCAGTCCCAGACCGTGAAGAACCGTTTGCATTTCGACAACACAAGCACTCACCAACGGCGGCACAAGCACTGATGGCACAAGCATTTCCATAGCCATTAAATTATTGTCTCTTTTTGAACGAAAGAACTCGCCCAATGTGCCTTCTTTCCGGTATCATACCCCTCAAGGTATCACGCCCCTCATAACCCTTTTGCTTTTGACGCAGCTGCGTCCTGGCCACACCCCCAGCGTGTAACCGGGCTACTTCGGCAAGTCTGCAGAGTGAATAAAACCGGGCGATGGAAGCCGCCCATCCGGCGACGGAAGGCGCCCATCCGGCGATGGAAGGCGCCCACCCGGCGAATCTGGCTCTCTGTTTGCATCTCAATTCGAGGTCAGCAGGGAAGGTACGATCAGCCGCCAAACTCGTCTCCGCCATCGTTGCCTACCCACTCCCCATTTGTTCTATTGATGAGGTTCAGAGACTCAAGGGCTACCAGCCGACGTTTGACAGTAGGCGCATCGTACGGTGATGTAGCGTTGTTTTAGATGAGCTTAACGCGTATTTTGATGATCGTCGTGACCACTGTATTGACGAGGGTATAAATGATGGCAATGCTTCGGAATGTGTGAAGAAGCACATCTGGAAAAGATTGCTTCAAGTTGACCAGCTTATCGCGTCCGGCAGGGGCGGTCGTCAAGCGTCTGTTGCGAAGACCTCGGTCGCTACCAAGAAGTCCGGTGTCAAAGGAACGGCTAATAGACCCAAGAAGTTGATGA
>NW_011646045.1:237519-239186 GCF_000223845.1 Gregarina niphandrodes | reverse complement strand
CCGGCGATGGAAGGCGCCCATCCGGCGAATCTGGCTCTCTGTTTGCATCTCAATTCGAGGTCAGCAGGGAAGGTACGATCAGCCGCCAAACTCGTCTCCGCCATCGTTGCCTACCCACTCCCCATTTGTTCTATTGATGAGGTTCAGAGACTCAAGGGCTACCAGCCGACGTTTGACAGTAGGCGCATCGCACGGTGATGTAGCGTTGTTTTAGATGAGCTTAACGCGTATTTTGATGATCGTCGTGACCACTGTATTGACGAGGGTATAAATGATGGCAATGCTTCGGAATGTGTGAAGAAGCACATCTGGAAAAGATTGCTTCAAGTTGACCAGCTTATCGCGTCCGGCAGGGGCGGTCGTCAAGCGTCTGTTGCGAAGACCTCGGTCGCTACCAAGAAGTCCGGTGTCAAAGGAACGGCTAATAGACCCAAGAAGTTGATGAAATCCATTGGATACACCAGCGGTCGGTATGTCATGTTATTAGACACACGTGAGATTGGAGGCATCAGGTCAAGCACTGACTTGGAGTCACTATCCCAGACGGAGTCATGGTGTGTACCCCAATGGCTAGCCATAGGAGATATGATGTGGGCTTATAGCTGCCAGCAGATCTTCCGATCGGAGTATCTACAGGGGCCGAGCGTTGAAGAGAGACGTCTGCAACACGGGCGTGTGGAGCACGTCCAGAAATACTTTCCTACTGGCGTAGTTATCGAGCGCAAAACTTACAGAGATCTATCTGCTAGTATTAGAGATACCAGATATGAGGATCAAATTAAACGATTGAAACTGTTTCGTGAAGGAGGTGATATTTTAACACCAATTACATTCGTGACCAGTGACGGGTCTGAAAAGGATATTGAAACCGGATTTGTAATATTGCTTGTGGAAAAGAGCAAGTTAACATGGACACACCCAGGACAAGAAAGACGGGGGGATGGCGTTCACGAAGTAAGCATAAAGGCACTAGAAACGGCAATCCTAAAGTACCAATTAAGAGACCAATTTCTCGTCGTTTTGAGTCAAAGCACTAAGCATACAGCCGACTTATTACGCTGTCTCGAGAAGAAGACAAAACAGTCTTTTACCATCCCGTGTTCTGTTGGAGAATTCAGTAGTGGTGGTGAAGACATGGTTGCATTGAACCAGAAATGGAGTCAAGAGGGCTTGGAGGATGTTGTGGATGAAGACTTGGATATTGTTGAGGATCGGCAAAATTCAGGGCAAGGATTGGACGGGGTAAGGAGTGCGGTTCCACGGTTAAGTTTGAATACGTCCTTGAAGGTTTACAAGAAGTCAGCACATATCTATGTTGGTCAAGTATATAGAAAGCAGCTCCGCTTAGTAAGTCATAAGAGTTAAGCTGTATGTTGTGTAGATTCCCAATTTGCAACCGGCTGATGTTGCATACGTCATGTCTGTGTGTCCGAACTGGCACAGTCTTGTCTTGAGGATGGAAAGCGACAGCGATGGCAACTTCATAGTCCGGAAAGGCAGAACGCCAGGAATCAGTAAGAAAGGTTTGTTAGCTATCCAAAATTACTTTACACTACCTGATGCGCCCGTATTGCCTGAAGCGCCCGTATTGCCTGAAGCGCCCGTATTGTCTAAAGCGCCCGTATTGTCTAAAGCGCCCGTATTGTCTAAAGCGCCCGCATTGTCTA
>NW_011646045.1:232406-237499 GCF_000223845.1 Gregarina niphandrodes | reverse complement strand
AAGCTGTATGTTGTGTAGATTCCCAATTTGCAACCGGCTGATGTTGCATACGTCATGTCTGTGTGTCCGAACTGGCACAGTCTTGTCTTGAGGATGGAAAGCGACAGCGATGGCAACTTCATAGTCCGGAAAGGCAGAACGCCAGGAATCAGTAAGAAAGGTTTGTTAGCTATCCAAAATTACTTTACACTACCTGATGCGCCCGTATTGCCTGAAGCGCCCGTATTGCCTGAAGCGCCCGTATTGTCTAAAGCGCCCGTATTGTCTAAAGCGCCCGTATTGTCTAAAGCGCCCGCATTGTCTAAAGCGCCCGTATTGTCTAAAGCGCCCGCATTGCCTAAAGCGCCCGCATTGTCTAAAGCGCCCGCAGAGTAGTATCACCATACGATACCGTTGGGTTGTACCTTGAGCTTGATTCTATCGAAAATGGAACACCAGCATTCCCATGGTATTTTAGTGTAGTACTCCGGAGGTGATCTCTTGTAGTCATAGGCAGGCAGAGGCTGGCGGTAGATGGTATCGACGCGGGCCTTTTTCCGTTTTTTGGTTGGCGCGAAGCAGTTCCCGGGCATGAGGAACCCACGTTCGTCCACTTGTCTGCCACTCGACTCATTGTTGTTTTCTGCGGCAGGTCTGCGACCTACGGGTGGAGATCTGAGCACAGGCAGGTCATCGCTGGGCCACGTAGCCAGTAGTTCCAGCTGACTGATACGCTGTAGAAACAGCGATTTCTTTCCTTCTTCGACTGCACGACTTGTGATTAATTTTTCGTCCTCATTCAAAGCTTTGATCATAAGGCGCGAATCTTCCACCTTTATTGGCATATTGAGCTTGTTGATGGCCGCTGCCACGTGATGACCATCCAGGTCGGTTAACGGCTCGAGATAGAGCCCTTGATCTGCAGCATACTCATTGCCCAGACTCAGCAATCCTGCAAAAATTTGATATCTAGCCAGCAACAAACCTTCAGCTTGTAATCCATTCAAATTGTCCCGATGTATCGGAGGCGCCCGATACATCTCTGGCACGGCAGTCTCGAAATGCAACACGGACCTCACACCCTTTATCATCTCCTTTTTCGAACTCTGGACATAGTCACTCACCAGCGTCTCCAAAATGGCACCCCAACCACTAGTCATCCTATCGCCAACCTCTTCCTCCTTCCCGCCCCTTTCTATCCTCGACCGCTCTCTCCTCGACCGCTCTCTCCCCGACCGCTCCTTCCTGCCGTGCTCCTTCCTGCCGTGCTCCTTCCTGCCGTGCTCCTTCCTGCCGCGCTCATCCCTGCCGCGCTCATCCCTGCCGCGCTCTTCCACATCGTTGTCGCTCATGTCAAGGTCGGATCCTTCGTCGGTCCACTCATCCAGATCTGACTCTTCGGCGCCGCTGTCAGCGTCAATCTCCTCGGCACCACACCCAGCATCGGGAGTGTGGATACTGAAGTCAATCAGAGCCCTCGACCCGGGGGATATTCCACAACTCGACCGTCCTGCAGCCAAACTCGAGCTTGAAACGGGGGTACCTCGCCGCCGCCGACTACCGGCCTGCGGCTCTTCAGCGTCGCTCGACTCACCGGCACTCTGTTGATGCGCGTTCTCTTCACTTCCTTCGCTTCCACCCACCCCGCTTCCATTCACTTCCCCTCCGCTCATCTCGCTAAACAGCACGTCATGATTCCCATCATGCAGCTTGTTCTCCCGCGGCCGATCTTTGTCCTGAGCAACCCGCTCTACGGAAGCGGCCTTCCGCTCCGTCCGGCTCTTCTCCCTGGCCCGCCTCTGGTGCCTCGACCGACGCGAAGTCCGCTCCTTGCCGGATTTACACGACCCAGTTTTTTCCACTACGTCGGACGACCTCGAATCGGACGACTCCGCGACTGGCTCATTGACCATCGACTCGCGCAGCGCTATCATCAATGCTTCGTCATCTGATAGGTCTCCATTGTAAGCACCGAAACCCTCATGCATTTATTTTACGGATATCCCCACTGATCCGGACATCCCCACTGATCCGGATATCCCCCCATTTGGTGAGAACACATTCTTAATGGTCCTCTGTTGGGAATGAAGTTCTAACAATTGCGCTACCTGCATTGATGCTAATGAACTATATTGCGGTGTTATTGCAGTGTGCTGCTGCGTCAAGATTCCTGCCAAGACAGTGTACGCTGCTTTTGACTTTGGATGCCAAAGAGAAGTGGACAATGGTAATCACAGACATGGTCACGTCCATCCGTTCTTCAACAGTGTTGTTTGCCCTCGGACTACCGCCTTATTGGAACCCCAGAATGGAGTTGATCGAACTCCAACGAATAAGCGGCGCCCTCACAAAGGCGTCCGCCCCCTCGTTCATGTAAGACTCCTGCCCTGCACCCCTCATTTACATCCATCATGTGGACCCGCCCACTTTCCATGGACGTTCTGGTGCAGGCAAGTCTCGACTGTCACGGGCGTCAAAGGCGGGTACATGGAGATGGAGTCCGTGGACGCTCTACACGCCGCCACGGCCCAAGCTCTGTCTGAGTACTTCCGACCCTGTAGGAGACGAGCACCAGTGTGCATGTATAGATGCACACAGGTGTAGACACAGGTCTAGATATACACACAGGGGTGGATGTACTCAGATCCATGTTGTAGATCGAGAGCTGTTCAGCCGGGCGAATGACATGGAGTCTAGCATGGATTGGTATAAAGTCCGTTGAGGCTCAAACAGGCTGTCTGGGTGCAAGTCAGGGGTGGTGGTGACCGGGGAGGAAATAAAATGGAAAAAGGGGGGCGGGCCCATTCACGACAAGCAGAGAAACCCTGTCCAATTAGACAGCCTCTTCTGCAAGTGGACAACCCCATGCGATTATCACTATGGGCGTGGGTGGGGGCTTGTAACTCCGTCCGATGTAAGGACGTCATAGCGGACGCGTCTAACGCCTGTTCAATATCTACTTCCGCGACTCCACCGAGAAGTTTTGCGGTTGGCTACCGGATCCAAACAGGGGTCTGAACCGGGGTGAAGCGGAACAATTAATTGTAAACGCGCTCACTTCCTTCAGGTAAGGGACACCACTTCACCCGACAGCATACCGGAACCCGTATTGCGCAAGGTTATGGAGCGGCTTGAATGCGTAATCGACCAAGTATTAGGCGAGAGACATGGTTCTGAACAATGGGACCCTCCGATAAGCCTTCGAGACACTGTTAGATCTGTCTGGCCGGTGTACTGTATGACACATTATATCGCGCCTTAGTGCTGATTGAGAAATTGCTCGGCCGGACGGGGTTAGTGTTCTTGGTGTCGCTGTTGTAGAAGTCTGTGCCCAATGTTGCGAGAATACGACGGTTGACGCGGAGGCACCTTTTGCGGGGCCGAGTCGCCCAGTTCTGCGCCTTCACGGGCCCCGGAGAGAGGAGAAACGGGCACTCTCCCCGTAGGGAAGTCGAGTCGCATGTCTGAACGGTTTGCACACACAAGCGCGCGCGCGATGTCCGAACACGTTGGTATATGTGGCATGTGCTTTGGTACATCTGAACGGGCAAATCTTGGAAATAATAGGTCTGGCTCCGCGGCTCAGCGCCTATAATATCCGGCTGTTGGACTATTATGAGCCGTTAGCCAGCCATTCGATTCAGCGCCTGAAGCTCTCTTTGGGAATCACTATGGTGCCTGTCTACGGACGGGAACACTTCTACACCCGAGGCGGTGTCTCTCTCTTCCAGTATCTCCCGTCAAGGAAAGAGTGTAATAGTGCGCGCATAAAAGTGTGTGCACACAAACACGCGCACACTTCTCTACCTTTTGAGACCCCTCCCCTCGACAGCCAAGAGACAAAACTTGGTCACAATATGCAGAGGCCGAATTTGAAACATGTTAGGAGCCCGTTATGAAGGCGAGTATAAACCACGGCGGAGGACCGTCGAAGTCGATTCACGTTCTTATGTTGGGTGGCTACGGCAGCGAAGTCATTTTGGGTACCGGCTCGACCAGAGGTGCGTCTTACCACGTCCAGATGCGGCGTGGTGGCGGGACCCAGAGCGGCACTGCCGGTGGAGTTGTGAGTGGCGTTGATGTGAGCAGGGTGGCGGAAGGTAGCGTTGATGAGAGTAAGACGCCTGAGCAGCTAGTTAGCGATACGGTGCGGACCCACTTCCTGAAGCCAAACCCGGGAGTTGTGGTGCCTGTCCAACAAGAGGTGTTGGATGAGTGTACGGACGAAGTTGAAACGGCATTTCGGGACTACTGAAATACGGTCAGGCCCGGCCGAAATGGGCCCGGTCCAGAGGCTCTGTCGGACTCTGTCGCATTGAGGCATGGTCGACTGGCAGGACTGTTGTACCACCGACTGGATCGCACCAGAATGCTGGCGCTACTTGAAAAGTGTGAGGAGCGAACTAGTCGACCAACTGGAGTGACTAACCAATGGTTCTTGGCAACGCTTTTAGGGGCGCGTCTGCGGCGGGGTTCATGTATTTCGTGGATGGAGAAGTTAAAGGTCGTACCCGACGCCGCTGCATTCAGCACGGTACGACTGTACGGCGACCAGGTAGGTTCCCACTTCGTTGGACTACCCGCCATGAGTGCGGAGGAGATCCGTAAGCTGGACGTAATCTCAAGGCTCTTTGAGTTATTCCTCAAGACAGAGCGAGGCCCAAAGATGTTCTTGAGTTTGGGCATGCAAGTCCGCGCAGCTTCGTTCGATGTGATTAACATATTTGGTATCGAACTTGCGGCATCCTTGCATCGCACGTTGGGTAAGGAGTGGTTTGGTCAGGTGGTTCAAGTCGCCAGGCAGCTTTTTGACCGTCCGGAATCGCGCCGGTTGTCAGACCCCTGCTTCCTTGGATGCTTCTTACGACTCTTCAATGCCTACATCAACGGATCCTGCATGGGCTTTTGCCGCAGTCTGAGACTACCAGTCCAAGACTGGGAAACCAAAGACCGACTAGACCCTGTGTCAGAAGGCCTCGACTTCTTCGGACGCCTCCCGGGCCTGAACTTCCAACCACCACCGGCCGTTCCGGGGCCCGTGTCGCCTTCTGCAGTCCCGACCTTGCTGGAGGCACCCTTTACGGCATCGTCTGTGACCGTGTCACCCACGTCTG
>NW_011646045.1:230566-232386 GCF_000223845.1 Gregarina niphandrodes | reverse complement strand
AGACCCCTGCTTCCTTGGATGCTTCTTACGACTCTTCAATGCCTACATCAACGGATCCTGCATGGGCTTTTGCCGCAGTCTGAGACTACCAGTCCAAGACTGGGAAACCAAAGACCGACTAGACCCTGTGTCAGAAGGCCTCGACTTCTTCGGACGCCTCCCGGGCCTGAACTTCCAACCACCACCGGCCGTTCCGGGGCCCGTGTCGCCTTCTGCAGTCCCGACCTTGCTGGAGGCACCCTTTACGGCATCGTCTGTGACCGTGTCACCCACGTCTGCGCCTTCTCGGACCCCTGAGGTCGAGGTTTGCATACGCCCTGCTCCGTCGACGGCGATTCTGGCTTCCTTTGCGCACCAAGAAGCATTCGACCCCGGCGTTTCACACGACGTGGGTTCCCAAGCTTCTGGTCGACAAGAGCTGCCGGGAAAAAACGAGCTCCACTTGGGTCCAGTTTCCGTGTGCCGGCTGGCACAGGATGACGAGAGCACATATGGTAAAAGGCGAGGAGACCGAGGAAGGTTCACAACGGCAGCCGTCGCAAGATTCGCTAACCCACCCCGACGAAAATCGACGACCGACGAATCGACAGCCGGCGGAGAGAGAGGAAACCGGCATTCTATTTTCCGAGGACTCAGCTATCAGAAAGCTCTGCCCGGTGACGACGCCTTGTGGTACGTTCAGAGTTTTTCTTTCAGTTGACGACCACAACGGCGTGTACATTATTCGTTCGGCTAAGGCCGATTTTTAAACCTATTAAGAGCCCGTTATGAGAGCGAGTAGAAGTTGTGGCGGAGGACGGTCTAGGTCGATTCACCTTCTTATGCTGGGCGGCTATGGCAGCGAAGTGATCTTGGGTACAGGCTCGGTCACACGCCCGTTTTACGACGTCCAGATGCGGCGTGGTGGTGGGACCCAGAGCGACTCTGCCGGTGGAGTTGTGAGTGGCGTTGATGTGAGCAGGGTGGCGGAAGGTGGCGTTGATGACAGTAAGACGCCTGAGCAGCTAGTTAGCGATACGATGCGGACCCACTTCCTGAAGCCAAACCCGGGAGTTGTGGTGCCTGTCCGACAAGAGGTGTTGGATGAGTGTATAGACGAAGTTGAAACGGCATTTTGGGACTACTGGGGTACTGTCAGACGCGACCGAAATGGGCCCGGTCCAGAGGCTCTGTCGGACTATGTCGCATTGAGGCATGGCCGACTGGCAGGAGTGTTGTACGACCGGCTGGATCGCACCAGAATGCTGGCGCTGCTAGAAGAGTGTGAGAAGCGGACTGGTCGACCAGCTGGAGTGACTAACCAATGGTTCTTGGCAATGCTTTTAGGGGCACGTCTGCGGCGGGGTTCATGTATTTCGTGGATGGAGAAGTTAAATGTCGTACCCGACGCCGCTGCATTCAGCAAGGTACGACTGTACGGCAACCAGGTAGGCCCCCACTTCGTTGGACTACCCGCCATGAGTGCGGAGGAGATCTATAAGCTGGACGTAATTTCAAGTCTCTTTAACTTATTCCTCAAGACAAAGCGAGGCCCAAAGATGTTCTTGAGTTTGGACAGGCGAGTCCGCGCAGCTTCGTTCGATGTGATTAACACATTTGGTATCGAACTTGCGGCATCCTTGCATCGCACGTTGGGTAAGGAGTGGTTTGGTCAGGTGGTTCGAGTGGCCAGGCAGCTTTTTGACCGTCCGGAATCGCGCTGGTTGTCGGACCCCTGCTTCCTTGGATGCTTCTTACGACTCTACAATGCCTACATCCACAGATCCTGCATGATGTTTTGCCGCGGTCAGGGACTACCAGTCGAAGACTGGCAAACCAGA
>NW_011646045.1:229116-230546 GCF_000223845.1 Gregarina niphandrodes | reverse complement strand
GAGTGCGGAGGAGATCTATAAGCTGGACGTAATTTCAAGTCTCTTTAACTTATTCCTCAAGACAAAGCGAGGCCCAAAGATGTTCTTGAGTTTGGACAGGCGAGTCCGCGCAGCTTCGTTCGATGTGATTAACACATTTGGTATCGAACTTGCGGCATCCTTGCATCGCACGTTGGGTAAGGAGTGGTTTGGTCAGGTGGTTCGAGTGGCCAGGCAGCTTTTTGACCGTCCGGAATCGCGCTGGTTGTCGGACCCCTGCTTCCTTGGATGCTTCTTACGACTCTACAATGCCTACATCCACAGATCCTGCATGATGTTTTGCCGCGGTCAGGGACTACCAGTCCAAGACTGGCAAACCAGAGACCATCTGGACCCCCTGTCAGAAGGCCTCGACTTCTTCGGACGCCTCCCGGGCCTGAACTTCCAACCACCACCGGCCGTTCCGGGGCCCGTGTCGCCTTCTGCAGCCTCGACCTTGCTGGAGGCACCCTTTACGGCACCGTCTGTGACCGTGTCACCCACGTCTGCGCCTTCTCGGACCCCTGAGGTCGAGGTTTGCATACGCCCTGCTCCGTCGACGGCGATTCTGGCTTCCTTTGCGTACCAAGAAGCATTCGACTTCGGCGTTTCACACGACGTGGGTTCTCAAGCTTCTGGTCGACAAGAGCTGCCGGGAAAAAACGAGCTCGACTTGGGTCCAGTTTCCGTGTGCCGGCTGGCACAGGATGACGAGAGCACATATGGTAAAAGGCGAAGGCTCACTACGGCAGCCGTCGCAAGATTCGCTAACCCACCCCGGCCAGAATCGGCGACTGACGAATCGACAACCGGTGGAAAGAGGGGAAACGGGCATTCCATTCGCCGAGAACTCAGCTATCAGAAAGCGCCGATCGTCGAGCCCTTGCTCAATGACGACGCCTTGTGGTACGTACAGAACTTTTCTTTCAGTTGATGACCACGTGCGCAATTTTCGTTTTCGGGGCTGAAATTTGGGTCCGACCGGCCCTGCCGTTCGCTTTTCATGGGTTGAGGAACTTTTACGACCACGCAATCCACAGGCCCGAATTCAACTCAGCCGGCGGTATCGGCAGGGCAGGGCCCGTCGGACCCCGGCAAGGTAAGATTGATTGACCGGCAAGGTAAGATTTTATTGATAATAATTGTTGGCTAATGAAGCCGAGTATAAGTGAGGGCGGAGGATTGTCGAAGTCGGTTCACATCCTTACGTTGAGCGGCTACGGCAGCGAAGTAATGTTGGGTACCGGCCGAGTCATGTGTGCGTCTGCTGGCCTTCAGATGCGGAGGGGCGGCGAGACCCAGAGCAGTCCTGCCGGTGGAATTGTGACGAACGTTATGGACAGTGCGAGTAAGAAAGCTGAACAACTAATTAGTCGCATGCTACGTGAGCACTTCCTGAAGCCGCCTTCCAA
>NW_011646045.1:227870-228970 GCF_000223845.1 Gregarina niphandrodes | reverse complement strand
CGGAGGATTGTCGAAGTCGGTTCACATCCTTACGTTGAGCGGCTACGGCAGCGAAGTAATGTTGGGTACCGGCCGAGTCATGTGTGCGTCTGCTGGCCTTCAGATGCGGAGGGGCGGCGAGACCCAGAGCAGTCCTGCCGGTGGAATTGTGACGAACGTTATGGACAGTGCGAGTAAGAAAGCTGAACAACTAATTAGTCGCATGCTACGTGAGCACTTCCTGAAGCCGCCTTCCAACGCACCTGTTCGTGTCGGACAACAGGTATTGGATGAATGTATGGGCTTTCTTGAGACAGGACTCCTCCGTTACCGCAATACAGTTCGCCAAAATGAGTCCAATCCACCGGTCTCTTTCTGCACATTGGAGTGCGGGCGACTGGCAGGAGTGTTGTACGACCGGCTGGATCGCACCAGAATGCTGGCGTTGCTAGAAGAGTGTGAGAAGCGGACTGGTCGACCAGCTGGAGTGACTAACCAATGGTTCTTGGCAACGCTCCTACAGAAGCGTGTGTCCAAAGGTTCTGCCGCGATGTGGATGAGGAGGCTAAACGTCGTACCTGACGGAGTTCCGTTCAGCAATGTACTGCTGTACGGCGACCAAGTAGGTAACCACTTCGTTGGACTTGATGCCATGAGCGCCCCGGAGACCCTTAGACTGGACGTAATTTCTAGGCTGTTTAACTTATTCCTGAAGACAAAGCGAGGCCCAAAGTTGTACTTGGATTTCGACAGGCGCGTCCGCAAAACTCCGTTCAAGACCCTCAACACATTTGGTATCGAACTTGCGGCGTACTTGCATCGCACGTTGGGTCGTAAGTGGTTTGGCGTGGTCGTTCAAGTCGCCAGGCTGTTGTTTGACCATCCGGAAGCGTATCGGTTATCAGACCCGTGCTTCCTCGGATGCTTCTTACGCCTCCTCAATGCATACCTCAACCGCGGTGCCGAGTGCTTTTGCAAGCATCTGCAACTCCCGTACCGCCAGTGGCAAACTGGAGTGTATGTGGAGGCTGCGTCCGAAGGCGACGACTTCTTCGGCCGTCTACCGGATCTGAACAGGGCTATTGTTTCGGTCAACGTGGAGCCGATCAACGTGGAGCCGA
>NW_011646045.1:225891-227850 GCF_000223845.1 Gregarina niphandrodes | reverse complement strand
ACGTTGGGTCGTAAGTGGTTTGGCGTGGTCGTTCAAGTCGCCAGGCTGTTGTTTGACCATCCGGAAGCGTATCGGTTATCAGACCCGTGCTTCCTCGGATGCTTCTTACGCCTCCTCAATGCATACCTCAACCGCGGTGCCGAGTGCTTTTGCAAGCATCTGCAACTCCCGTACCGCCAGTGGCAAACTGGAGTGTATGTGGAGGCTGCGTCCGAAGGCGACGACTTCTTCGGCCGTCTACCGGATCTGAACAGGGCTACCGTCCCGGTCAACGTGGAGCCGGTCAACGTGGAGCCGATCAACGTGGAGCCGATCAACGTGGAGCCGATCAACGTGGAGCCGATCAACGTGGAGCCGGTCAACGCGGAACGAGCAGAGGTGAGTGAAGCGGAACGAGCAGAAGTGAGTGAAGCGGAACAGTTGGTCGCAAACGCGATGCACGCTCACTTTCTGCAGGCAAAGGACACCACTTTGCCCGGTAGCATGCCGGAGCCCGCTTTGCGGAAGGTTATGGAGTGGCTTGAACACATAATCGGCCGAACATTACGCAAGTCCGAGAGACACGGGTCCGAGCAATGGGATCTTCCGGTGAGCCTCCGCTTAGACTATGTCAGGTCCGTATGGGCCTGGGTGGCTGGTGTGTTGTATGACAGGCTAGATCGCGCCAGAGTGCTGAAGCTGATTGAGAAAAGTGGGAAGCGACCGAAGGGTGTTAGTAACCAGTGGTTCTTTGCGGCGCTTTTGCAGAAGTCTGTTGGATCGGTTGCGAATATCCTGCCGTGGGTCCGAATGCTAAACCTCCCGTGTGATAATTGGATTTTCAGCAACCTAAAGTTGTATGCAGACAACGCAGCGCAACACTTCTCCTGTTTGCCTGCGTCTGAAGCCGAGCGAGCATGCACAGCTTCTCTGTTCCTTCACATGCTACTCGAGACCAATCGAAACCCAGACCGTCGCGCGTCATTACGCCAGATGTTCCAGAGACCGATCGAGTGGATCAATCCAGTGGACATTGAGCTGACGGCTTTTCTCTACAACAGGTTAGGCGGCGGGGCCTGCGACCATCTCGCGCGTGTGTCCAGACAATTCTGGGGTTCGCCGAACACCACGTGTTTGTCAGACCCATGCTTCCTCGGATGCGTCCTCGGGGTCATCAGATGCTGCACGCCTTACAGGCTTCAACAGCTTTGCAGGCCTCTAAACTTCCAATACAACAAGGACAAAAAATGCCCATCCACTTGTACCGCTCTCGAAGGCCCTGACTTCTTCGGACGCCTCCCGGGCTACAATTTTCCAACCACCCATTCCCCAGCCCCGGGAGGCTTCTATAGCCCCGACCTTGCTGAAGGCACCTTTCGCGGCATCATCTCTAACAAAGCCGACGAGCTCAGCACCTTCATCGTTCCCGGAGGACGTTGCCCGCCTGTGGCTCGCGCCGTCCACAACGACTCTGGCATCAGTTGCGCACCAAGAAGCGTACGACCGAGAAGTTTACGACCCCGGCGCTTCACGCAACATGAGTTTCCAAGCTGTTGATCGACAAGAGCTACCGGGAAAAAAACAACCCGACTTCGGTCCAGTATCCGACCAGCCTCTCAACTTGTGCCGACGGCCCGCGTTGATAGAGGGCGACGAGAGCACATGCCGTAAAAAACGAAAGCTCTAAACCCCGGTAACAACAAACCACCGTTGAGGCATGTGGACTGACGACCGCTTTGTGAGGAGGTGGATGGAGGAAGTGCACCTGACCGAAGTGCACCTGACCGGCCTCCTTGTCAAAAGCATTAGTTGCTCGGTCGTTCTGACGTTTTTATAAGTTCCCAACCGCAGTATGTGTACACCAACCAACCTCCTAGTATAACGCAGCCTCCTAGTATAACGCAGTACTTCCTCTTGTCGTGACACAATTCGGTACCCACCAAAATTCTAGGACAAAGAACGCCCCGGGGACCTTCTATC
>NW_011646045.1:224601-225871 GCF_000223845.1 Gregarina niphandrodes | reverse complement strand
CCAACCGCAGTATGTGTACACCAACCAACCTCCTAGTATAACGCAGCCTCCTAGTATAACGCAGTACTTCCTCTTGTCGTGACACAATTCGGTACCCACCAAAATTCTAGGACAAAGAACGCCCCGGGGACCTTCTATCCTTCAGCAATAGACCCAATGGATGTCCGTAAATACGACAGGGAGTGCAAACCGAGCCAGTTTAGCAAAGGGTTCCGACCTGAGTTATCTGGGTGGTCGAACCCAACGAGACGGTCCCGCCCACTGAACCCCCCTCACGAGTCCCGCTGCCTGTGCTGTGCGCCATCGTAGTTAGTTCAATGTTAGTTCTCCGCAAAAGACCTTTCAGCCCACAACGTAAGGCGACGTCTCTTGTGGTGTGCGCGTCATGTCCACGTGCGCCAGAATTTTTTTGGGGTAGAATGAGGGGGTGAAGGTATAAGGACGACGACGGTGAAGCTGAGTATCGTTGCGGAGAGGCACGGTTTAGGTTCCACAAACCGAAGGAGATGCCAGACAAGCAGGTCGCATAGATGTGAGCGAACCCGTCGGGCTGAATGTCTAGGGTAGAGGGTCTAACGTTTGATCCGAGGTCGGAGAGAGAACTAGACAAGGTCGTTGACGACGTTGCTCTGAGCATAGACACTGATCGACCGAGCGTAAGCCTGCTGGTAGCAGTGTTGAGTGGAATTGCCTCCCCTATGTGGCTTGAACACATCCGGAAGGTCGAACGAGGTAACCTACACGGGTTCATTGACAGGCTGGTTGTGACAGACAAGAGTTTTGATCGGCGACGAGAGGTCTGGGCAGTGAGTGAGGAGTTGGTAGTTTACAATGGCCGAGTGACCCGTATACCTTGTATGAAGAGCTGGAAGGATGAGTATGTTTTGTCGTTGGTGCAGAGCAAAAATCCCGCTCAATGAGAACGGGACTGCTGATGACTTTGCGGTCCTAGAGGACCTATTGCAATGGATGATGGCGAAGAGCAAGACAAGCCAGAGACTACGTATGAAGAACAGCGAAACAGCGTGCCCTGCGGTAGCTGTTAGTGACAGAGTGGCCTCGGGGGCGCGACGGAAAAGCGGATGGGATCAGAGTTTGGAGCGGCAAGGTGATGAGTTGGTTGAATGCTACAGTGTCACAAGAACGGCCACAGGGCTAATGTGTGCCTGACGAAGAACTTGGAGTGTAGTAACTGCCACAAGAGGGGTCACGAGGCAAAGGATTGTCGGGCTCGGGTTTTTGACAGCGGGTATAGCAGCCTGGGGATCGA
>NW_011646045.1:222417-224581 GCF_000223845.1 Gregarina niphandrodes | reverse complement strand
AAGGATGAGTATGTTTTGTCGTTGGTGCAGAGCAAAAATCCCGCTCAATGAGAATGGGACTGCTGATGACTTTGCGGTCCTAGAGGACCTATTGCAATGGATGATGGCGAAGAGCAAGACAAGCCAGAGACTACGTATGAAGAACAGCGAAACAGCGTGCCCTGCGGTAGCTGTTAGTGACAGAGTGGCCTCGGGGACGCGACGGAAAAGCGGATGGGATTAGAGTTTGGAGCGGCAAGGTGATGAGTTGGTTGAATGCTATAGTGTCACAAGAACGGCCACAGGGCTAATGTGTGACCTGACGAAGAACTTGGAAGTGTAGTAAGTAACTGACCACAAGAGGGGCTTGGAGTGTAGTAACTGTCACGAGGACAAAGGATTGTCGGGCTCGGGTTTTTGACAGCGGGTATAGCAGCCTGGGGATCGAGATGTACGAGAAGGGCAACCAGCTGGTTATTAGCACACTGACGCCGAACTCCAGGAAGGCCCCCTACGGGGAGCGTTTAGAAGCGGCGATGAAGATCAAACAGCTGGAAAAGAAGAAACGCACAGTCGACAAGGAACGCCGAGAAAAGAAAAAAACGAGTGCTCCACCAGAGTGATGCTGCACGGAGCGGTGGTGGAAGCGCTTTTGGACACGGGCGAAACTATGTCCATCGTGAGTACCGCCCTGGCTCGTCAGTTGGGTTTAGAGAAGGAGGATGGCGCTGTTGCCGTCAGAGGCTTGTTACGCGGAGCAAGTGGCGTTATTGAAGGCGACGTCGGCTACCAAAGACAGTCGGTGGATACTATACTCCAGCGAGGAGTTCAAGGGCGATGACTTGACACTTGGGGGTACCGGAGTTGGGGGTACCGGAGTTGGGGGTACCGGAGTTGATTGCGCTACGCATCTTCGATGCGTCTAAGTGTCAGTTCGATGTGGAAAGCTGTTTCAAGGTTAATGCGGTTTCACTTGTGGAGGAAAAGTCAGGCGAGGACTTGTTGACAAAAACAGTGTGCGGATCAGCCGTCGTATCTCACCGGATCAGTCGATTAACCCGACCATCTTTTTGGTACATTTAACAACATTTTCTAAAACTTTCGAAGGTCTACATGTGAGGTGTGAAGCTGGTACGCATACAGTCGCACCGTCTTCTTCCACTGTGTGTAAACACTTGTAGCTCGCTGCCAGCTCTGTAAAGTCTGCGCTTCGTTCGGGCCAACGGTTGAAAGCAATTTCCTGGGCACAGTCGCACTTTACGTGGCTATCATTATAACGATTGTCATTTACTATTTCAAGAATGTCACCGAAATACCGACATTTAATGTAATGCGTAACCATTCTCTCAGCACGTTTCGCCAAGTCCATAAGGACTGTCGCTAGGCAACTCTGAAGTTTTTCGCTCTTGCACAGTAGCTTAATGAAATCATCCTGCCACGATGGGTAGTTATCATCATCATCATCATGGCTATTGAAGTCATTCGGAATTTCAGAACACTGGCCTCCCAATATAACACGGTATTGCGGGTAGACACAATTCAGCTCATCGCCCAGTGCCGATATCACCCACATATCAGCACCATTCCAAACATTATACTCGCTCGCGTACATCCTTGAGGTCGGTCGACTCAGCCACTTATCAACAGAACATAGGTCCAGTAGATGGTTGTTGAATGTCACAGGCACTACAAAGCCAGCCAACACAACGGGAGTCAGCACAGCGTTTTCACTTGCAGGTCTTCGAGGGACACAAGAAAAAAACTTCATTCGCCGCCAGAATTTTTCCCTGTCTAAATAGTGAATTCGTTATGGCACAAAAGGCAACCGAAAGGTGCCAGGATTCGCTTTCGTTCCGTCACGCACTTGACTGGGATAAAAAGCCATCCCTCAGTACGGTATATCGTCGCCACCTGACTCGTTTATGGACCGAAGGTACGTCACCGAAGGTACATTCAACACTCACTCAGTACGGTGTCTCGTCGCCACCTGACTCGTTTATGGATCGAAGGTACGTCACCGAAGGTACATTCAACACTCACTCAGTACGGTGTCTCGTCGCCACCTGACTCGTTTATGGACCGAAGGTACGTCACCGAAGGTACATTCAACACTCACTCAGTACGGTAACTCGTCTGCCAGCCGGTATTTCGTTGACACACATCCACCGACACTTCGAACAACCTC
>NW_011646045.1:221723-222397 GCF_000223845.1 Gregarina niphandrodes | reverse complement strand
CCTGACTCGTTTATGGACCGAAGGTACGTCACCGAAGGTACATTCAACACTCACTCAGTACGGTAACTCGTCTGCCAGCCGGTATTTCTTGACACACATCCACCGACACTTCGAACAACCTCTCGCGGCGAAACCATTCATTAGCTGCCCTGCCGTTTCACGGGGGCCACCACCAGTCCCGGGTCATCAACGCGTGCTTACGACAGCGATGGCCAGTCAACGGGCCGGCGTAGTTCTTCAGCCAGCCGCTGGCCACCGCAGTGTCATCAACGCATGTCGGGTCCAGTCTCCTGCAACCGGTTCCTTCGCATGTCAGAGGTGGACGAGTCACCTGCCTCGCTTCGTTCTTCCAGTAACCCAGGCCGCGGGAGTGACATCAGCGAGCATTCTCAACCGCGATCCTGTATACCGCCGGCGCTTTCCCCTCTACCAACCCAGGGCCTGTCAGACGCCACAATTCACTCCCCAAGGGAACCTTCGGCCACTCAGGCGCCATCAATGCGCGCTCTCATCAACCGTTGGCCAGTCGTCTGCCGGCGTACATCTGTCTACGTGCACGTAGACCGCCGAGCTGCCCCCACTCCATTCACATGACTATAACCCCAAATCGGGCGTCACCCTGCCGCGTAGCCTCGAGTGTCTTCCTCACTGGCGCCTGATCAGCTTAACCGTGG
>NW_011646045.1:218454-221703 GCF_000223845.1 Gregarina niphandrodes | reverse complement strand
CCGGCGTAGTTCTTCAGCCAGCCGCTGGCCACCGCAGTGTCATCAACGCATGTCGGGTCCAGTCTCCTGCAACCGGTTCCTTCGCATGTCAGAGGTGGACGAGTCACCTGCCTCGCTTCGTTCTTCCAGTAACCCAGGCCGCGGGAGTGACATCAGCGAGCATTCTCAACCGCGATCCTGTATACCGCCGGCGCTTTCCCCTCTACCAACCCAGGGCCTGTCAGACGCCACAATTCACTCCCCAAGGGAACCTTCGGCCACTCAGGCGCCATCAATGCGCGCTCTCATCAACCGTTGGCCAGTCGTCTGCCGGCGTACATCTGTCTACGTGCACGTAGACCGCCGAGCTGCCCCAAATCGGGCGTCACCCTGCCGCGTAGCCTCGAGTGTCTTCCTCACTGGCGCCTGATCAGCTTAACCGTAACGCCTTCGCGAAACCATGGCAGTGCCAGCAGGCCCACGGTTGTCACCGGTGAACCCGTAAGTGCCCGACATACGGTTAAGAGAAACAGAGCGAACCGGGTTGTCTGTCGCATGACTACGGGGTAGACCCACAATATCATCCGGGCCCCAGTGGGCTGGTTGCGACCCGGGGGCTGAACGGGGCGCCTCCAAGGCTGAACGGGACACCCCTGAGCTAACGTGTGCGCCGTGTTATGAGTCTTCACGACGGCTACCAGCATGTGAGGGAGATCCCGCTGCCCCTCCCACCAAGGACCAGCAATGCCCGTTCGTCTGGTCACGACCCGTGAAAGGCTCCTCTGAAGCTCCTGTCATTGTCCGTGAGTACGACGTGCGGAATCATGATAGGCACCGCCCAGCCCCTGTACCTCGGCGGTCTGTTGTTCGGCCAACAGGCTCGTGACCCGCGGCTCCAGGTACCGTGTGGCAGGTCAACGATCAACTTCTTCCTCCCAATGTGATATCCAGTAACACCAAATCCAACGCAACCGCCGCGTCGAGGTTGCCTCCGGGCACCGAATGCGTTAGCGGCGACCTGCGGCGTGCGTTCTCACAGGAGACAATCCCGCACCGTCCGAGCTACGTCCCTGGCTAACCCGGGCCGGTAGACCGCTTGCTCCTGCCACCGCCCTCTTCGAGATCCCGAAAGCGTCGGCCTGCCTCGGTCCCCAACATAACACAGTGCCTTTCTTCAGTCAGTCAAACAGAGGCGCAGTCCACTTAGCGAACGTGGGGATGAAGGGTCTGAGGTACCACCCCGAGGAAGCTCTACAAACCGCGCTTACAGGTGGGGGCTTCCAGATTCCCACATTGTCAACCGTCTTCTGCTGACACGTCTCCGCGCTCGACCGCCAAGATGAACGCCCTAGACCCAACTCTTCCAGGCGCAAAGCGGTGGCCATCTCACCCGTCCCCAAGAGGTTGGGGACCTGGGGTTGATCGTGCACGACGAAGCGCACCGCCTTTCGCTGACCATTAATCACGACCTCGTCCGGCTCCGTGACGAGCAGGTGACCAGTAACAATCACCGTGACTATCTCCTCAGTCGCCGGCGACAACGCAACCCCCACCCGCCCGCAGTCTTCCCTCTTCAACAAGCTGAGTCCCCGCAGCCGTGTCCTCACAGGATGCTAGTTCGGCCCCCGTCACGAGGGCCTTCAGTAAAAAATCCGACTCCATACCCTCCGCCAGCGTGTTCGTCGACGGCCCAGCATCCTCATCTGCGTGCGGGTCTCGCAACCGGCGCAGGCGCCCTCGCTTGCTGTGGGTCTTCTTGCATCACGTCATCGACCCCGCCTCTCTCTACAACGCTCGTCCGCCTCCATCTCTTCATTGATGAACTTCTGGGCTGCACGTAGGTAGTCGCGCCTGGACCGGTCTCCTCTCATCTGACTCAGCTCTACGAACACCCTCATCGCACCGTCCTGACCCGTCAGGTAGATTCTGTCGCGCATCACCCGCCAGTGACCCTTCCGACCGCAAGTCCAACACTTGTCGTCTTGACTCGGACAAGCCTTCTTCTGGTGGCCACTACGACCCCCATACCTCTTCGGGCCATCGGCATTCCTGGCAGAGCGACCCCGGATCCGCGTCTGACCTCTCCACGGGCCACCCCATAGCCACCAACACGGGAGGGCTCCTCGCTCGCTCAGGGGTGGCATGACGACGGACTTCACAATGCGACCCAGCAGGGTACTGTCAGGGTAGAGGATCTTCGCCACCTCGGACATGAACGTCTGCACTCTCACCCCTTCGTCTCTGCTAACGAAGTTCAAGCGCGAACTGACCTCGACTGGGAACAAGGACCAGATGCGCGTCACCAGTGTCTCGTCGTGTATATGGCAACTCACTTCGTTCAACGACGCCGTCTTGCGTTCCTTACAGTACATCTTGTCCACGGAGGGCGGGAAGCGCGGTACATAACGATACCCGACTTGCAGGTCCACCAATCCAGCAACTGTCGTCGCTGTCGCTATACAGTCCTCCTTGTCAAAAACATTACCTCCTATGAGACCTTCAGAGACGCGATCCATCACCTGCTGAAACAGGATAGGTGAGTTCTTAACACCAAACGGAATCACAGTGCATTCGAATGTGCCCCTATGCGGCACAAACACAGTGAACTGTCGACTTCCCGCCCCCAGGGTTACATTCCAAAAGCAGTCTAGGCACACGTAATACTTGCCGCCACCAGCTGTAGTTGCCCCGCACAAACACTAGCCTCGCTCCCCATGACGTATTACTAGGTTGTATTACGCCCATGCTCAACATGTCGTCTATCCTTTTATCTAGTTCCTCTCGCAATTCTGGTCCCAGCGGCCTAAACGTGTGCTTCACCGGCTTACCATGTGCTTCGAACTGTATCCACCCGACGGTCTTTGATAGCCAACGCCGCCTTGAATAACGACACTTGCTCCTAGTAGCCAACGTCGGCTTGAATAACGTAGTTGTGCCCGTGTCTAAAAGCGCTTCCACCACCACTTCGTCCAGCATCGCTCCCTTCGTGACTCTCGCAGCTTCTAACGTGTCTGCAAACTTGGCCACCCGGGTAGCTTCCCTCATTCTCCATCTTCCACGTCGACTGTGCACCTCTTCTCGTCCAGCTGATTAATCTTCGTGGCCGCTTCTGAACACGTGTCGTAAAGGACCTTCCTTGAGTTCAGCCTTGGTGTGCTAAGAATCAGCTGGTTGCTCTTCTCGTGCATCTCGATTCCCAGCCTGCCATACCCGCCGTCAAACACCCGAACCCGACAATCCTTTGCCTCGTGACCCCTCTTGGGACAGATG
>NW_011646045.1:217099-218434 GCF_000223845.1 Gregarina niphandrodes | reverse complement strand
CTAAACGTGTGCTTCACCGGCTTACCATGTGCTTCGAACTGTATCCACCCGACGGTCTTTGATAGCCAACGCCGCCTTGAATAACGACACTTGCTCCTAGTAGCCAACGTCGGCTTGAATAACGTAGTTGTGCCCGTGTCTAAAAGCGCTTCCACCACCACTTCGTCCAGCATCGCTCCCTTCGTGACTCTCGCAGCTTCTAACGTGTCTGCAAACTTGGCCACCCGGGTAGCTTCCCTCATTCTCCATCTTCCACGTCGACTGTGCACCTCTTCTCGTCCAGCTGATTAATCTTCGTGGCCGCTTCTGAACACGTGTCGTAAAGGACCTTCCTTGAGTTCAGCCCTGGTGTGCTAAGAATCAGCTGGTTGCTCTTCTCGTGCATCTCGATTCCCAGCCTGCCATACCCGCCGTCAAACACCCGAACCCGACAATCCTTTGCCTCGTGACCCCTCTTGGGACAGATGCTGCACTCCAAGTTCTTCGTCGGGCACACATCAGCCGTCCGGCCTTTCTTGTGGCACCTGTGGCATTCAACCGACTCATCACCTCGATACTCTGATCCCATCCGCTTTTCCGTCACGCCCCCGAGGCCTCTCTCTCGCCAACAGCGTCGCGTAGTGGTCGGCAGTCTCGAGGAACGAGTTCCATAACGAAATATCTGCAACATATCTCCGCACATTGAATCTGTTTAATTAAATATGAATTCCTGTTCCTTGGGGAAGTCGGGTTACATGCCTCAACGGTTCGCACACGCGCGCGATGTCCCAACAAGTTGGTATATCTTCAGGCCCCCTTCGGCAGGGCCACGTGTTGTGAACACGAACATTAGAATATCTGAACGGGCCAATCTTGGAAATAATACCCTTCCGGGAGTCGGTGGCGGAAGGTAGTGTTGATGAGAGTAAGACGCCTGAGCAGCTAGTTGGCGACATGATGCGGACCCACGTCCTGAAGCCAGATTCGGGAGTGGTGGAACCTGTCGAACAAAAGGTATTGGATGAGTGCATGGATCGCACCAGAATGCTGGCGCTACTTGAAATTTAAGTGTGAGGAGCGGACCAGCTGGAGTAACTAACCAAAGGTTCTTGGCAACGCTTCTAGGGGCGCGTCTGCGGGGAGGTTCACCGGTCACGTGGATCAAGACGTTACAGGCCGTACCCGACGACGCTGCATTCAGCACGGTGCGACTGTACGGCAACCAGGTAGGCCCCCACTTCGTTGGACTACCCGCCGTGAGTGCGGAGGAGATCTATAAGCTGGACGTAATTTCAAGTCTCTTTAACTTATTCCTCAAGACAAAGCGAGGCCCAAAGATGTTCTTGAGTTTGGACA
>NW_011646045.1:215749-217078 GCF_000223845.1 Gregarina niphandrodes | reverse complement strand
GACCCCTGCTTCCTTGGATGCTTCTTACGCCTCCTCAATGTCTACATCAACCGCAGCGCCGAGAACTTTTGCAAGCACCTGCAACTCCCATACCGCCAGTGGCAAACCAAAGAGCAGATGTACACTGCGTTAGAAGGTGCCGACTTTTTCGGCCGGCTACCGGATCTGACAGGGGGGCTACCGGTCCGCGAGTGGAGTCATCTCCGGCCACCCAGGCCAACGTAGAGCCGGTCGACGTAGAGCCGGCGCCAGCCGTCGCAAGATTCGCTAACCCACCCCGACCAAAATCGACAGCCGACGAATCGACAACCGGTGGAGAGAGGGGAAACGGGCATTCCATTCGCCGAGAACTCAGCTATCAGAAAGCGCCGATCGTCGAGCCCTTGCTCGATGACGACGCCTTGTGGTACGTACAGAAGTTTTGTTTCAGTTGATGACCACAACAGCGTGTAAATTGTTCGTTCGGCTAGGACGTCTGATATTCGGGATCCGGTAAAACGGTGTCAGGTCCGTGGGGGCCTGGGTAGCCGGTGTGTTGTACTACAGGTTAGATCGGACCAGAGTGTTGAGGCTGATTAAAAATGTGAGAAGCAAAGTGTTCGGCCGGAGGGTGTAAGGCTCTTTGCGGCGCTTTTCCAGAAGTCGGTGGTCTCGGTTGCGAATATCCTGCCGTGAATTCGGATGCTAAACATGCCGTATGATGATTGGATTTCAGCAACCTAAAGTTTTATGCAGACAACGCAGCGCGACACTTCTCCGGTATGCCTGCGCCTGAAGCCGAGCGAGCATGCACAGCTTCTCTGTTCCTTCACATGCTACTAGAGGCCACGCGAAACCCCCACCGTCGCGCGTCATGTTCCAGAGACCGATCGAGTGGATCAGGGAGCTGGGCATTGAGCTGGCTGCTTTCTCTACAAGAAGCTCGGCCGCGAGGCCTGCGACCATCTAGTGGGTGTCGCCAGACAATTCTGGAGTTCGCCGAACGCTTCGTCTTTGTCGGGCCCGTGCTTCCTCGGGATCATCAGCCGCTACATGCCTTACAGACTTCAACAGCTTTGCAGAGCCCTAAACTTTCTGTACGACAGACAGAAAGCGGGTCAACTGGTTTGCCCAGCACTCGAAGGTCCCGACTTTCTCGGACGCCTCCCGGGTCTCAATTTCCAACCACCCATTCCCCAGCCCCTGGCGAGCCTCCTTACAGCCCCGACTGTGCTGAAGGCACCTTTTGCGGCATCTTCTCTGACGGTACCGCCGAGCTCGGCACCTTCATCCCCTTCCTGTTGTTCGCTTCCCCGCCCCCTGTTCGTTTTATTTTAGTCTGGCGTTGCT
>NW_011646045.1:211416-215729 GCF_000223845.1 Gregarina niphandrodes | reverse complement strand
ATCATCAGCCGCTACATGCCTTACAGACTTCAACAGCTTTGCAGAGCCCTAAACTTTCTGTACGACAGACAGAAAGCGGGTCAACTGGTTTGCCCAGCACTCGAAGGTCCCGACTTTCTCGGACGCCTCCCGGGTCTCAATTTCCAACCACCCATTCCCCAGCCCCTGGCGAGCCTCCTTACAGCCCCGACTGTGCTGAAGGCACCTTTTGCGGCATCTTCTCTGACGGTACCGCCGAGCTCGGCACCTTCATCCCCTTCCTGTTGTTCGCTTCCCCGCCCCCTGTTCGTTTTATTTTAGTCTGGCGTTGCTGAGTCCATAAAAAAGGTCGTGTGGATTGTTTGTAAATGGGATGGGTGTGCAGGGGCTGTGGGATTTGACCTCGCCGGGTGCGCGGCGAGTGAAGTTGTCGACCCTGGAGGGCCGCGTGGTGGCGGTGGACGCCAGTATTTGGGTGGCGCAGTTCGTAAAGGCGTTGCGCGACCCGAACGGTGACATGTACCGGGGCGCACACCTGGTAGGTTTCTTTCGGCGGCTGTGCAAGCTGTACTACCACCGCATCCGACCAATAATCGTCTTCGACGGCCCTCCCCCGGCTCTCAAGCGTCGCGTCCTCAGCGAACGCAGACGCCGCCGCGAAGACGAACAACTACAACTCAAGAAGACGGCAGAGAAACTCATCTCGAACATCGTCAAACGCAAACGAGCCAAGAAACGAGCAGACCAAGGCCTTGTTCTGGCCGGTCCTGACGGTCTGGCTGGCTGGTCCTGGCGGTCTGGCTGGTCCTGGCGGCCTGGCTGGCGAAGTGGTGACACTGCAAGACGTGCTCAGTGGGCGCGTCCACCTGGACGAGGAGGACGAAGAAATGGAGGCGCTGCGGCAGCTCCTGCCGAAGCGCGACCGCGTGGAGCTAGATCGTCTCCAGGCGTCGTGCGGTGCCGGCTTGCTGGGTAGCGTTGCAGGGCAGGCGCCCAACGACACCGACCTCCGGGACCCGGGGGTGGCAACGCCGGGGGGAATGGCACCAGGGGAAATGGCACCGCAGGAGGTGCAGGTCTTGTACGAGCAGGTGGGCACGCCGCCGAGCTCGAGTGGGCGGGAGAGTCGGGAGGACGTGTTGCAGGTGCAGAGTGAGAGTCGGGCGCGACGTGTTCGTTACTACGAGTCGATTCCGGACGACTTCCGCGGGTTTTTGGAGAAGCGGCGGCGGCTGGACGAGATATCAGTGCCGACGGACATTGGGTCGTTGTTACGGATGCCGGAGCGGAAGAAGGACGGGTGGGAGGGCTTGGGAGTGCGGGTGCGCGATGTTGACGCGGGTACTGATTTCAAGCGGCCTTTAGTGACGGCACCGGACGAGTTCAAGGAGTTTTATGTGCAGGACGACCACGGGGACGCGGCGGTGGTTCAAATTCCGCTTAATTGCGAGATCGATGAGGGCGTCTTCCGTGCTTTGCCGCATAAAATGCAGTTCCGCATCCTCGTTCAGTTGCGCGACCAGTGGATGGCCGAGAATCGTTTGCGCGCCATCGCCAGCCAGCGTGACCCTAGTGCCTTCAGCGCGATCCAAATGGAAGGTTATCTCCGCACCGCACATACCAATAAGGAGATCGAAGAAACCAAGCGTAAACTAGGCGTCGAACAACTCAAAAAGGCCGGCAAAAACGACCCGCTCGCCGCCAGCAGCAGCAGCAGCAGCAGTGAGGGCAGCGACCGCGACGACGGCGGCTTCATGAACTTCTACGCCCCCGAGCCCGCTGTCGAAGGCAACAAAAATCAGGACAAGGCAAACTTCGAACGCCAACTCCTGGCCGAAATCGACACTCAAGAACAAGAAAAGAGAAAACGCGCGAAAAAGAAAAGGGAACGAGGGAAACGCAAGCATCTTGCCCTCTTCCAAGAGTGGGAAGACGAACAACAACTAGTGCCTCCGATGGCTACCCACCCCACCTGGTTCTACGAAACGGACGCCTCCCGTCGAACGCAGCCTGCCGGGCGCGCTACCAAACAGCCTTCCGACCCACACCCCCACAACGACCGTGGGGACCCTTCTGGCCAACCCAGCAAGCCCTCCGACCACCCCGACCAACTTCAAGAGGAACCGGACTGGGAACAAGACTACTTGGAGACCGTGGTTTGCGATGACCTTCCTACACGGCCTGCCGCCACCTCGACTCCCTCTCCAGAAGCAGTCCTCGACAACTCCGAGTCTCCCATCGCGGAGTTCTCGGTAAAGGACTTCTCGGTAAAGGACTTCTCGGTAAAGAACACCCCGTTAAAAGACACCCCGTTAAAGGACTCCGCTCTAAAGAAAAGGATCAGCATGAAACGCAGGGGAACGCGTACCTCACCGCCGAAGCCCAGCAACCCCAAGGGTGTCTCGGAGGACGAGGGCTGGGGTGACTGGGACGAAGCCGACGGCCGCGTCAAGGACAGCAAGGACTACGTCCACCAACTGCTCCAAGAAGCCAAGCAGGAAGAAGCTAAGCAGGAGGAAGCAAAGCAGGAGGAAGCAAATCAGGAAGAAGCTAAGCAGGAAGAAGCTAAGCAGGAAGAAGCTAAGCAGGAAGAAGCTAAGCAGGAGCAAGCGAGGCACACCGAACGCATGGCAGGAAGTCGGGAATCGACCCCGGGGGAGTCAAGCCCGGGGGATGCGACCGCAAAGAGCCTAGTAGAGCCGCGGAAAGCGAGCCCGGCCGAAGTGAGTCCGGGGACGGGCGGTGAGCGGGAGGCT
Organism: Gregarina niphandrodes; assembly: GCF_000223845.1. NCBI lineage: Eukaryota > Apicomplexa > Conoidasida > Eugregarinorida > Gregarinidae > Gregarina > Gregarina niphandrodes. The sequence goes on along the minus strand of NW_011646045.1, from coordinate 212,994 downwards.
CTGGACGCGTCGGCGGCCGCACTGGGTGAGAGCGAGGCGTCCCCGACGGGGTCTTCCCCGACGGGGTCTTCGCGGGGTGAGTCGTCTCTGCCGCGTATCGTGGAGTCATCTGTGGCAGCGGATTCTTTCATGGATTTGTCGAGTGCGCGGTTTGAGCGTGCGGTGGGTGGTGAACGGCAGGCGTCTGCGGTGGCGACATTGGTTATAAGGGAGGACGAGGCGTTGGAGGAGGAGGCGGCGGTGTTGTTGCGAAGTTTGCGGCGCGGGACGAAGCGTGCGGCGGAGGTGAGTGCCGAGTTGTATGATGAGATTCGGGATTTGCTGCGTGCATTCGGGATTCCGTTTGTGAACGCGCCTGGGGAGGCTGAGGCTCAGGCAGCGCACTTATGTCGTTTGGGATTGGCGGAGGCGGTGGTGAGTGATGACTCTGACTGTTTGGTGTTCGGTTGCCAAGATACGATTCGTAATTTATTTGACAGTGATACGACCGCGGAATTGTTTTCAGCCCGTGATATTCGACGTGTACTTGGTCTCGAATTACAGGATCTGCGCGTCCTTGCGTTACTCCTGGGTTGCGATTATACATTGGGCGTTTCCGGCATCGGAGTCGTGAATGCACTCGAAATCCTCCAGGCCTGGGGTAATGACCTCGATGCGCTGCGTCGCTGGGCTGCCTGGGCTCGCGACCGACCGTCATTGCACAGCGGCCAACCTGGCATCCGTGACGATGATCCTCCCCTTGTTAAAGATTACAAACTCAAACACTGTAACTATCGACCGCACTGGCAATTTCCCACCGAACGTGGCGGTCAGTTCCCACCCGAAGAAGCCTACCACGCCTTCATCCAACCCAGAGTCGATCACTCTACAGAACCATTCCACTGGGTCGACCCGGACCTCAATTCGGTTACGCAAATAATGCATACACGTGCCGGAATTTCGCACGAAAAAACACAAAGCCATCTTGAACCCATCCTTCGCCGACTCCAGGTCAGAATACCCCTCAAACAGTCCCTTCTCGATACATTCATCCACCCCCCAAATGAAGAAGAAACTCTCGCTGAATATCGCAGCGCACGCATGAAGAAAGCTATCACAATCATTGCCGCCAATAGACGCCAGCCACACGTGGCTAACTCAACAAGACCGAACTGACCTAACAGGACCTGAACGGGAGGTTGACCGGACAGGAGGTTGACCGGACAGGGCTGACTTGGTATCCGGTGTCGGCTATGCCTTGGTTGGCTCGCGCCTTGGTTGGCTCGCGCCTTGGCTTGGTTGGTGTTCTGACTTGATTCGTGTTCTGACTTGATTCGTGTTCTGACTTGATTCGTGTTCTGACTTGGTTGGGTGTGTAAAAATTTTTTTGGAATGCATCGGCTGTTGAAGAATAAGCTGGTTCATGTTGCAGTTGTAATAACCGCGTTGGTATGGTTGTTTGAATTTGTACCAGTAGCAGAAGATGTGAGGTTGCCTGCTTCGTTGTTGTTATTGCGTAGTGTGGAGAAGGCGTTGGCGTCATTTGCGAAGAAGACACCAAGTTGGATGGGTTTATGGAGTCCGTATGAGCCGAAGGGG
>NW_011646045.1:209137-211396 GCF_000223845.1 Gregarina niphandrodes | reverse complement strand
CCTTGGTTGGCTCGCGCCTTGGCTTGGTTGGTGTTCTGACTTGATTCGTGTTCTGACTTGATTCGTGTTCTGACTTGGTTGGGTGTGTAAAAATTTTTTTGGAATGCATCGGCTGTTGAAGAATAAGCTGGTTCATGTTGCAGTTGTAATAACCGCGTTGGTATGGTTGTTTGAATTTGTACCAGTAGCTGAAGATGTGAGGTTGCCTGCTTCGTTGTTGTTATTGCGTAGTGTGGAGAAGGCGTTGGCGTCATTTGCGAAGAAGACACCAAGTTGGATGGGTTTATGGAGTCCGTATGAGCCGAAGGGGGAATTCCATCCTTTGGCTCCTACGGGTGAGGAGATCCGTGGGGAGGCTCGTGGGGTATCGGGATATTTGGATGCACTGAAGAAACGTGTCTTTTTCCGCGTGTTCAAAGTTGATTTACAGCAAGAATGTCCCTTTTGGGCTCGTGAGAATTTATGCAGTTCGCCCGAGGGTTCATGTGCTGTTTGTGAATGCGGGGAAGACCAGATACCGAAACGATGGATGGAGAAGCCAGTTGAGCACTTTGTTGCGGTGGAGTCGGATGTAACACCTTGGTCGGATCCTCGAAGTGGGTTAACAGGTGATGTTGGTTTATTTGAGAACCAGTTTTTGGATGAGCTGGCTGGTGTGTCATCAAAGCGATCGTCCTATGTCGATCTAGCGAGCAATCCTCCCGGATTCACCGACTACAAAGGACGTAACATTTGGTCGCTTATTTACAAGGACAATTGTATTCGGTCCAAAGACGAAATGTTTAGATTGGATGACCCTACTTACGCACCCGATTGCAGCGAAGAAGACGTATACGAACGAATGATTTCTGGACTACAAACCGTCATTATGGTTCTGGCCAGCGAGTACAACCGACCGTATAAGTTCCCACAAAATCCCCTTCTTACTGTACCCAGCCACTATGATCAGAGGCAAGATCAGAGGCAAGATCAGAGGCAAGATCAGAGGCAAGATCAGAGGCAAGATCAGAGGCAAGATCAGAGGCAAGATCAGACGCAGGATCAGACGCAGGATCAGACGCAGATTCCCAGTCGATACCGGTACTCGTTGGATCTCTACAGGTGGAGGGTTAATATCAATCCCGTGTGGGTAGATAACTTGTATTTGGACTTTTCTATTCTCCTGCGGACACTTGCCCGTTTGCATCCCATTATAAACAATTGTGGCTGTTATACCGATACTGACGCGGAAGACGCGGAGACACAGCAATTGTTACAGCAGCTTGTGGATTATACACTGGCTTCTACTGCGAGTGGGAAGCCTCGTTTCTCCTCTATGCCAATTTTCGAGAGAAAGCAGGAAGTTGCGTTACAACAGATGAGTAATATTTCTAGAATATTTGATTGTATCGATTGTGAGAAATGCCGTCTCCATGGTAAAGTTAAATTAACAGCATTACAGGTCGCCACCAAGACACTTGGTGACCCTAGTTATCAACGAATATTAAGTTTAGAACGAAATGAAATTACTGCTTTGATTAATGCTCTTGGCTACTATAGCGATGCCATCGATATCGTCTCCAAAATGAATAAAAGAGTGCTCGCCTTAAGACGACTTATTCTCACTTCACTCATTTGGACCTTCGTCGCGTGCTCAGCCTGGCTCTACAACAAACATACCAAAACCAAAACCTCTCCAATCACCCCAAAACTCACTAAGAAGAAAGTCAATTAATTTCTACCCATCAAACAAACGTATCTCATTCTTGAATCACCTCCGGGTGGGGGAAAGGAGGGAACCGAGTTTCATAGGGAACCGAGTTTCATAGGGAACCGAGTTTCATAAAGATGAACCGAGTTCAGAATGCAACGGGTCACTGCCGTGTCGGGAGGGAGGAACTGTAGGATGGGTCACAGTCCAGAAACCCGAGGCAGGTGCTATCACTGGGAAGGGTGTATTTGATAAGATAAATCAGCTAGCTGAGAAAAGAAACGAGACCATTCGCCGGCTTATTCTTTATTAGCGAGTAGGATAAAAATATTTCTAGTCAGTAGAAACCTGGTGGTTCACGTCGTTGGAGGCTGCCTCATTGGAAGCTGGCTCGTTGGATGCTGTTTCGCTGGGTGCTGTTTCGTTGGAAGATGGTTCCTCATCACCCAGTTTCAACTGTTGGATGAAGTTCCAGAACATTTGCATTCGTCTGTTCTGGAGCTCTTGCGCATATTCATGGACGAGCTTGACAGCTGCCGGGTCTACATTGGTGATCTGGATGACTTGCT
>NW_011646045.1:208574-209117 GCF_000223845.1 Gregarina niphandrodes | reverse complement strand
ATGAACCGAGTTCAGAATGCAACGGGTCACTGCCGTGTCGGGAGGGAGGAACTGTAGGATGGGTCACAGTCCAGAAACCCGAGGCAGGTGCTATCACTGGGAAGGGTGTATTTGATAAGATAAATCAGCTAGCTGAGAAAAGAAACGAGACCATTCGCCGGCTTATTCTTTATTAGCGAGTAGGATAAAAATATTTCTAGTCAGTAGAAACCTGGTGGTTCACGTCGTTGGAGGCTGCCTCATTGGAAGCTGGCTCGTTGGATGCTGTTTCGCTGGGTGCTGTTTCGTTGGAAGATGGTTCCTCATCACCCAGTTTCAACTGTTGGATGAAGTTCCAGAACATTTGCATTCGTCTGTTCTGGAGCTCTTGCGCATATTCATGGACGAGCTTGACAGCTGCCGGGTCTACATTGGTGATCTGGATGACTTGCTGGCTGGTAGCCGCTTCCTGGTCTGGAGTTATCTCACCATCGTCATTTGGCTCACCATCGTGAGTTGGCTCATGGTCAGTTTTTGTTTGCTGGGCTGTCTTTGCTTGTTGAG
>NW_011646045.1:200118-208512 GCF_000223845.1 Gregarina niphandrodes | reverse complement strand
CGTTGGAGGCTGCCTCATTGGAAGCTGGCTCGTTGGATGCTGTTTCGCTGGGTGCTGTTTCGTTGGAAGATGGTTCCTCATCACCCAGTTTCAACTGTTGGATGAAGTTCCAGAACATTTGCATTCGTCTGTTCTGGAGCTCTTGCGCATATTCATGGACGAGCTTGACAGCTGCCGGGTCTACATTGGTGATCTGGATGACTTGCTGGCTGGTAGCCGCTTCCTGGTCTGGAGTTATCTCACCATCGTCATTTGGCTCACCATCGTGAGTTGGCTCATGGTCAGTTTTTGTTTGCTGGGCTGTCTTTGCTTGTTGAGCCAGGACCGTATAGGCTTCGCTGAAGGCCTGTGCACTATCGTCCATTTTACGAGTCATGTCGGCTACGGCGTTTTGTGCTACAACCGAATTAAGTGTGGTCAGGAGTTGTTCGTCCGAGCAGTCTGGTTGGAGTCTGGCGTTTCTGATATTCTCTACCGCATTGTTAGCGGCAGCATTAAGAGCAGCGGCCGCTGCCTCCATCTCACCATCCGCGATGACAGATGTTGCGAATTTATTGATGGCTTCGCTCACTTCCGGATACAGAGCTAAGTCATGCTGCGCTCTAGTCGCAGATACCACTCCCTCCCATTGCGAACGGCCAGCCTCATGCGTCTGGAACTGCGTCACAGCAGCCGCAACCTTCTCCTCCAATTCCGCGCGATCGCACTCCGTCGGGACCGAGATCGGCTCAGCCGACGTCTCTATGCCAGCCTCCACCGAGTCAGTGGCCAGACTGAGTGCAGCCAGCACTATCATCGGAGGCTGGCGAGCACGCGAAGAAGCAGCACAATTACGCATTCTATATATCCAGTCTTAAAAGAAAATTTACGAAATAAATTCCGCAAAAATCGGGCACCGACCAACCAGGAAAATTGGCACCGACCAATGACAGGCAAGTCGACAAATGACAGGCAAGCACCTATCTCAATCAGAATGCACCTCCTGCGCAGCCAGCCCCCACGCGATCAGCCTGCGCGGTCAGTCCGGGTGGCGAGAGTGAATGGTTGGCGGTGGCTTTTTTTTGCCGCTATAATTGCCGTGTGTGCATGTTGTTCGGAAGGTGACAACCTTAACGGCCTCGTGATTCATACAACGGATTGGGTGCCAAAGCAGCAAAGCAGGCGCATGTCGGACTGCTGTCGTGATAATATAGATAACTAAAAATAGTGGTGAGCTGCCGCGTAATAACAAAGGCGTTATCAAATATTTTGATTGGGTAAAGCCGACCCGACCCGACCTGACTGGCGACGGGCTTGCGGACCGAGCTCAGGGCGGAGAAAACTTTCCAGGAAACGGCCTTGGGTCGCAGTGTGAATCCCCGGAATCAATGGGCTCTAAGTGCGGTGGACGGAGTGAACACCCTCTTTGAATATTGGACATAAAAAAGCTAGCTAGGTATCTAGGTGAGTCTAGGCTTCCTCCTCCTCCTTGGGTTGCTCGGCGGCAGCGGCGGCTTGCTGGGCGGCCATGAAGCGTTCGTAAGCGGCGCGTTGAGCTTCCTCGGCGGCGAGAGCTTCTTTGCTCTTGGTGAGCAACTCGTCGAAGTAGAGCTGGCCCTCGGGGTTCTTTTCTGGGAAGGTTTGCTTGAGCTTGTCTTTGGTCTCGTCGTCGGCCATCTCGTAGGCGCCAGCGAAGGATCGAACGATCCAGTTGACGGAACTATCAATGCGTTCGTTGGCACCGTCGCTGCGGACAACGTTGAGCGCGCTGACAATTTGGTCGTCCGTGGCGTCGGCAGGTAGCTGGGAGTTCTTCATGCTTTCCAAGGCAGCGTCGACGACAGCATCAGCCTTGACGCGGGCGGTCTTCACCGCTTCCAAGTCCTTGGCTTCCAGGGCATCGACGACGGCTTTGCAGGCTTCGGGCACCGCCTTCTCATCAGCCGGCTTCGGATGCGTCTTCGCGTACTGCTCCCACTCGACCCTCTGCTCCTGCAACTGGATATATCGGCATACCATCATTAGCAACTGTCCCGCCTCCTCATTCTTCTGCTTCAACGCAACCTCCGGGTCGACGACCGGCCCGTCAGTCCCTTGGACAGCGGCCTCTACTGACGGGGAGCTACCCGCACCCACGTCCAACACGGACAGCAGGGCAACAGGCACACCTTCCGAATGACTCTTGGCGACGCACAAATGCATTGTTATTTTTTTTTAAAATTTGCAACCCGAAAATTAAACTCCGTCACTACCGATCGCCGCAAATGGGCCTTTGAAATTATTGTTCCGCCCTGCAGTTTATTATCGGATGTCACAATTAGGGGATGCAGGGGACGCGGTCTCCCCCCCCTTGTTCTGTCGCGTCTCGGCCTCATTTCCCGGGCAGGAGCGGACAACCCAGGAAAATGAGGCAAATACAGTAATGAAAAGGCACGTGGGCGCAAACGTCGTACCATTTTCGAACCGACGAGCGCGCGCGCGCACACGCGTGTGCAACGACCAAAAAAAGCTACTTCTGCTGGAACTGCACAAATGGCGTTAAAGACAGCTGTATGTACGGATATAGGGTTTCGTCATCAGTCTGCTTGTCGTTTATGAAGTAGTCCTTGCCCATGATATTTTTAGTGCCCATTATCTCGAGGATGATGTCACGCAACTTTTGTTCTTTAACTTTGGCGGGAAGCTGTAAGACGTAGGAGTTCACTTTGGTATCCGTTCCGTACCGAAGCAGTCCTTCGATATAAACATTTGCAGCTTTCATGTGAACGAGGGATACGAAACATTCCGAGAATGCGGCGACGCAGATTCGGGATAAGGTAGCTTCTTGCTGCATTTTTTCCGCTTCGAGTTTAGCTTTACGGCCCGCCTTTTCGGTGAAGGCATTAGGGTCGAATGTAAAGTTGTCTCGGACGACGATTTTTTGCTGCCTGCATGCGTCCTTAAACTGGTTCACATTCTTGCGGAACAAGGTAACACTGTATACAGCCACATCTTCAGTGCGATTCGACGTGGTGTCCTTGGGTATCTCGTACTTCACCAAGCTTGTCGGAACCACGAACTCGTTGAGGCGCCAGTAATCGCGTTCGAAATTTGGGGAATCCGAGCGTGGGACAATGCATATTACGGTGTTGAGCTTCTCGGAGTATACAAACCCGTTACCGTTCCCGACAACGTCGGGAGTCAAGACATCGACAAGGTCGCGGTTCGCCATGCCCAAGTTAGCGCCTTTGCTCAAGGCCGCAAGCTGGTTTTTCAGTTCCTGGAACTGACTCGCTTTCACCCTAATTTCATCATCCAACTTGACGACCGACTACAGGATAATGGGATGACGTTATTGAGGGTTAGCATGTGCACACGCGTGTGCGGCCCCGGTGAGTACGGCCAGTGCGAAACCCTCGTGATTGGCTTTACATTTACTATCAACTCAACGTTTTGTCTTAAGAGCCTCGTAGCGGCATACTTGGCCTCGTCCCACACGAACTTTTTCAAATACTCATCAGCCGACACTGAATAACGACGTTGTGCGACCCAAGACGTTGTGCGACCCAAGTGCGTCGTGTGTGTGTTACGAGTATTTCTTTGCCATATGATTTTGAACTCGGCGCTGGGATCTACCTCCAGTCCCATCTTTTCAAGACGATGGCACGTCTGTTCAATGAGGTTTTCGTACTTCTGGACGTCATCGAGCAGCGCGACCAGATCATCAAGCCGACCAAATTTTAGCTTACTCGGCACATCAAAAACCTGCAATAGACATTTATCGCTTAAAGATACTGGAGTGTGTATGGCCTGAAAATAGATCGAAAATGTGTTCAAATTACTAACAGCAATATCGTCGATTATCTTGGCTTGCTGGAGCTTAGACTTCATGAGTGAGTAGGTACCATCCCGGCTGCCGGAGGCCTTCTCGGATGTGGCAACTATCCAATACTCAGTGTTCGCGGACGCCATAACTTTTTTCTAAAAGAGCCGCGCTTCGTACACACCCGTCCTCACCCCCGTCCGCCACATCCTTCTGGCCGTGTCTCGGTGGCCCGCGATGTTCTATTGCTAGTCCGTAACTAAACCCAGTGAGGCACAGGTGGAATAGTCAGACCCAGGTGGAATAGTCAGACCCAGGTGGAATAGTCAGACCCAGGTGGAATAGTCAGGCCAATCTGACTAAAAGTATGATTGCACGCACCATGACTGAACATTCTCTCATGGTGCACCCGCCGGATGGAGGAGACTACGTCTGAGCAGCAGGTGCCGTCGGAGATTTCATTCGTGCAAAGTCTGGAATTTAACGACCGGTGCTTGTCGGATTGGCAGATCCACGCCTTGCTAGAGCATGGAGCCATCCCTGCCGAACTTGATGTCCACAAAACAGCCGTTGGACGCCTCGAGGGTGTCGGCCGGGATCCTAAGCAGCCTGACAATAAGGACTTGGACCTCGATAATAAGGACCTGGAGGATAAGGGCCTGGACCTCGCGTGTAGGACCATCAATAGAGGCAGTCGCGGGATAGGACTGAGGAAAAAAAGTCCTGGCGCGACCCGTCGCCAAGAGACAAGCCAACCCGCACCCGGCCACTGTAAAGGCGATTCCAGAGAAACGGCCATCAAAGAGGGGGCGGAAGATATAGTCGCAGCCGGCCGGGGTTGGGGATGCCATACGTGGGATCGGTTGTTGCGGCAGCTGGAGTCTGAAGGCCGACTGCCATTCCGAGTGGATGTCGAAGGCTTAGGCCCCAAGACTGTGGACCGGCAAAGTTGCCTGGCCGCACTGGATTTTCGGGGAGATGGTCTTCCGTATCCGCCCTACGAGATTCAGGTGTTGTGGGAAGAGATGGGCGCTGGATACCCTTCGGCAGCGTCTTTCCTCTACACAGTGCCTTACAAGTTTAATCGGTACATCGACCTGTACTTTTATTGGCACTACCTGTACGATGCAGGCATGCCTTGCTCCTTCTACACCTGGTTGAGATTGGAGGACGCTGAACCCCAGACACCCGTGAAACGTACCAGTATCGTGAGCCCTTCTTTACTGAGCAAGGAACAACTGTCCACGGCTCGAGCAATCTACCGAAAGACCTACGGACAGATCAAACCTTTATTCGCTATCCACGTCTGGGAGGCGTTCAATCTCCTGGGAGAGTCGGCGGAGGAAGCCGTGGGTAAACGGCCGGGAAAACAGCCGGGGGTGGTCAGGGAGATCTGTCCCACATTCGAAATGGATCGAAGGATTCGGAGACTGACCATGTCGTTCTGCGCGACTGCCCAGTTCATTGACCAACGGCGAGCCAGCAGTGGCGACAGTCGCCGAGGTGTTGGGAGAGGAAAGGGAGAGGGTCTGGGGGAGGCACTCAACCATGCTTTACTTTCGTGCAATGTCATCTTCCGGTTGTGGGAACTTGTTTGGAATTCATGGGATGTCGTGCACCGCTTTCAGCCCGACGAGATCCGGGCCGCCGCCGCACGGCTTGTGCCGGCTGACATGGACCGGAACGAGTGGGCTGGGGAACTCGGGCAGAGAAAATTATCGCAGCTTTTTTCATAAAGTATATAATGAGTAACCTCTCAGGTGTCATCTCCGTGGAGATCAAAAGGGTCGTGGGCATCCCTGAGGCCTACAAAGACCAGGTAAGGTTTCCGGGCAGAACCATGATTGTCTCTGCTGCAGGGCTTGATGATCAAGGCCGAGTATGGCGACTTCCTAGGCTCCACACATGCGGCGACTCCTGACTACGAAGACGGCAGACTAGCCGTCACATGGTCGATTGCGTTCGATTTCCCCTACAAGAAGCTTGCGGACGCAGAAGATCAAGACGTTAGGTAAGACGCGCCCTTTGGAGGCTCCCCGGGAATAATTTTCATACGAGGACACGCGTGTGCACACACGTGCGCGCTCAATTGATACCCTGATTTACCTCTAGGTTTGAGCTGTTGGCTCTCGAGGAAGAGTACCTGGCGTCGGCAGGTCTGGAAATAGAACATGCTATACAGCTAGGTCAGTACGAGTCCGTTCAGCGTTTGCCGTTGACAGCGCGGGGAACAAGGTTTCGAGGCTCGTTTTTGGAAATAGCGATGAAATTCGTGGAGGCGCCTTGCCATGCGCCGAAGCATATGGACATGCGCGTCGAGAAGGCGCAAAAGCTACTAATCGATGGAGAGGAGGCCGATCCGTCTGACGAGTTTTATGTGACCCTTCATAAAGGCGAGGGCGAGACGCGTTTGGGGATGACTCCGCCGGCAAGCGGCGTCGAACCTGAGTGGCACCATCACATTAAGGCTCCGTATGAAGGCGAGCGCATGTTGGTACTTCATTGTTTCCGAAAGTCAAAGGTTGAAGGAGTGCCCGACCTGCATATAGGCGAAGCCGCACTGGACGTTTGGGGGATTTTGCGGGAGCCGTCTGTGGACGGCGAGTGGATGAAGCCCGGCGGTCTAATTATAAGCAGTGGAGGATCTCATACTGAGAGTCCCCGAGGTAAGATATCTCTAACTATTCGCCTCTGGGACGACCAGCCGGGTACAATGAAGATGTTGAAAACCGGCACCAATCTGGGGGCGATGCAGAACGATGGAGACCGGGACGGCGCGGGCCACGGAGACCAGCACGGCGCGAACAACGATGTATTAGACCCCAGCAAGGCACGTTCACTAGCTAACGATGCGAAGAAGCTTGCTGACCAGGCGGCGAGTGACGCGCAGCGGGCGAACAACGCGGCCTCGGACGCAGACTTGGCTGCGCGCATGCACCCGAGTAACCGCGAACTGGACGACTTGGCGAACGAGGCGGATGAGGCGGCGAAGGACGCGGAGAAAGCTGCAAAACTGGCCGAGCGCCTGGCGGACGAGGCGGACGAGTTGGCGCACAGCCACCGGCCGCCGAAAGCCGCGATGCAGGACGTGCTAGACAGCCTGAAGAAGAAGGCCGATGATGCGCGCCGGAGCCGGGAGAAGGCGGAGGAGGCGGCGAAGCAGGGGTTGCAGCTGAGTGCCGACGAGTTGGCCAATCAGGCCCGGGCGCACGCGCAGAAGGCCGGCGACTATGCCACGCAGACCGGCCGCATCGCGGACAGTCACAAGGACGTCGCCAAGTTGGCCCAGCTGGCCAGCGGCGCGCGCGGCGACCATGCGACGGGGCTCCAGGCTGCGCGGGACGCTCGCAAAGAGGCTAAGAATTGTGCAGAGGCTTGCGCAAACGCCGACAAGAAGGGTCGCAGGCGCGACGACCCGCTGACTGAAGCGTATAACGCGATGAAGGCGGCTGAACAGGCCAACAAGGACGCGGCTGAGATGGAGGAGGAGGCGCACCTCAAGTGGAAAAAGGCGAAGAAACTTGCTCAGAAGCGCTTGGTGGAAATGGAGCGCGAACAGGAGGACGAACTGAAACGGAAGCAGAAACAGATCGAGGTCGAGGCCGAGGCAAAGGCACGGCTCCGCGAAGAGAAGGCGGAACAGGACCGGTTGAACCGGCAGAGGTCTTCCCTCGTGCCGGGTGAGAGCGACGCCTACAATTTGGCGCAGGGCAGCCGCCTCTATAAACCGCCCCAGAGCCCCGAGGCCGTGAAGTTCAACCAGGGCGGCGTCTTCAGAAACTGCTGCAACTGGGGCAACCCGCGAACCAACCCCGAATACCCCTCCAGCGACGTCTCCAAGGAATACGTCGTCGGGGCCACGGGCACGAGTGCTGCCGTCGTTCTCGACGCCGAAAAGTACGGACTGCCCGAGACTACTGGCTACACTGTTGAAGGCCCGCTGCTGTACAGCGGCAGAAAGACTCCCTGGTGCTGGTGCTTCGGCTGCCAATGCTGCCAATGCTGCGGCGAATGCTAGCTCTCACGCTGTCCAGGCAGGCGAATGCGCCAGCCACGTGTCCCATTGATCTCGCGTTGAATTCCATATGAGTTATATGCGTGGGCGGCTGTTATTTAATTTGCCTTTGCCGTACGATTTTTTCTAACACGGATGAGGCTTGAGGTAGCAGATCTAACATGCTGGAGGGGGGGATTTGTGTTTTTAGGCCGAGTGCCGGTTTCGTTTGTGCGTCAGGTGGGCTTACGACACAGTTCGGTACCAACGGAGACATAGTTCCGAGCGAGATGATGGCTGTCTACGAAAAAGTGCTCTATGATATGTGCATCAAGGGTAGAACCAAATTTCTATGACATTGCAGCTACCTAGACGACAAGCCATTCAACACCTTATAGCATGTTGGCCCTATCAATGTTGACTATCGGACGTTGATCTACCGGATGATGATAAGCACCGCACTGTCCATGCCGCAGAGCAGGCTGAGCCCGTTAATAACGGCTGGGTTGAATATATCACTGACGGTGTGTTTCGGATGAAGCAAGTTACCGACCTGTTTCGCCTTCTTGGAGACACTAAGTGTATTTGGCTATGAGATCTCTATCACTGCTTCTGTACT
>NW_011646045.1:184454-200076 GCF_000223845.1 Gregarina niphandrodes | reverse complement strand
ATCTACCGGATGATGATAAGCACCGCACTGTCCATGCCGCAGAGCAGGCTGAGCCCGTTAATAACGGCTGGGTTGAATATATCACTGACGGTGTGTTTCGGATGAAGCAAGTTACCGACCTGTTTCGCCTTCTTGGAGACACTAAGTGTATTTGGCTATGAGATCTCTATCACTGCTTCTGTACTGGGGCTTCCGCACTCGCCGGCGAACGTGTTCCTGTTTACGTCTACGTTGATGACTGGAACTACACTGGCTCCGCACTTACTGACGAGCTGTACAAGTTGTCTGAGCTTGGAGTGAGCGCGATTCTGCTTGCTTTCCACCTTGTTGGAAACCCCGGATTCCCCGAGAACATTGCTGGCACCGTGTCTGCCTGGGTCGCGTTAACGGAGTCGGAACGGCAGGCCTTCGTTGACAAGCTCCATGCCAACGGGACCAAGCTGATGATCTCGTCGGGGGGTGAATCGGAGGGTCTGAATTGGAAGGCCGTGGATGCTACGACGTACGGTACTGATCTCTGCAATTTGATCAAAAGCTTGAATGTTGACGGCGTTGATTTCGATAAGGAAGGTTTCGGTACGACGGATACCAGCATTTTGGATTGGGGGAGCAAAGCAACCATTGCTTGCCGCTCGGTATGGCCTGAGGGTGTTATTACTTCTGCTCCTCAGTCACCCCACGTGAACCCTCTACCGGATAGCTGGGCCGATCTTGCGAACCTCGGTGCCGATCATGATCACTACCTCATGATCGGTGCTGAACCGTCCCGCAGCTGGGACGGTTAAGTCCTCATTTCTCAGCTGCGGGAGTTCATTTGCAAGGCTTGGAATGAGGTTGGATACGGAGGTGGTGTCATGTTCTGGAAGCCGCATCTCGGCGAAGATAACAGCGACCTCGGCGTGATGATTGCCCCTTGCGATGGGTCTTCTGCTGACATCCCGGACCCCTGTCCTGTGACTACCCCCAGTCCCGTGACCACTCCTGGTCCTGTGACCGCCCCTGTCACCACTCCCGACCCTGTAGTGCTTAGCAGACAACTTTCCATTCTCGGCGGCATCTCCTAACCTCTTGAGCAACTTATCCATAGCTGGTCTCCAGTTATCAACAACAGCTGCGGCTTTGACACCTTGAAGCTTCCCGTCCGCCTCTAAGGCCCAAGAAATCCACTCTTCCACTGAGGCCCTCTTCCTCTTCCCTCTTCCCAAAACCAGCTGCACTGCCACGATTAAAGCTCTAATTCCTGGTTTTTTGTCATCCGCTTTAACATCCAGCACAGATGCAATTACCGATCTCCAATACACTGAGCCCAGACCATTCTGGTTTCGAACTTGGCCCACATTCGTGCCGGCTCGTATTGAGAGGAGGTGTGAACGGTTACTACCCAGAAAGTGACCCACATACGGACCCGACATACGAACCGGTTGCAGGAGACTGGACCCGACATGCGTTGATGACACTACGGTGGCCAGCGGCTGGCTGAAGAACTACGCCGGCCCGGAGACTGGCCATCGGCTGTCGTAAGCACGCGTTGATGACTCGGGACTGGCCGGTGGTTGACGGAAGAATGAAGTGCTAACTGACGAGTGACATGTGGCTAGCAAGAGTACGCGCCGACGGCATCCCAGTGGCCCACGGTTAACAGCTGGACTAGGAGGGGACTGGCCCATGGTTGTGAAGAGTTTGGGATGACGACGCACCACTGATCTACGATTGGTCGAAGTATTAAGCGACCGTAGACGAGAGGCCCATGGTTGTCACGGGTGGGTCGAAATAGTAAGTGACCGGTGTGTGGTGAAGAGAACAGTGTCCGCATGGCCGGTGATCGGTGCAGGGTTGCGTGTGAGAGATGGATGGCCCCCCTCCACAGACACCTCTATGGAACATCCGCCCGTCACCTTACACCCGGCAGTTGCCGATCCCAAGATTGTATTTACGGATCTGTCGATCGGGAATGGAGTGGTGGTCGGGAATGGAGTGGTGATCGGGAATGGAATGGTGATCGGGAATGGACTGCTGATCTGGAGTGGTGTAACCACGACCGGAGTGTTATGGGAGTTGCATTGGCTGCGATCCTTGTCAGGCATATTGGTTGAAACTGTACCGCAAAATCAGAGAGCGCAAAATCCAAGGGCGCACGCACCTGGGTTAGTGAGATTTTTGTTTGATGAATGGACTGGTAGTGTTCTCGCCTGTCTTAGTTGTTGTGAAAGCTGTCGGCCTTATCACTTGCGTTCTCTCTGGACTTTACTGCCATGGGTTGCTAATGGAATCAAATTGTGATAAACAATGGGGCGAGAGATCACGCCATCGAACATGGGCTGGTCGGTGCTAGTTCTGCCTCCCCGAAGAGTGCTTTTTGTTTGGTCCCGAATTCATGAGGGAGATTACTGAGAATGGTGACCCGATTCGACACTACGGGAGTCTGAGGAAAAAAGCTAGGACCAATCAATAATCGGGAAAAGGGAGGGAATTCAGGAGATGGGGTTCTCTGTCCCGATAGGAGCGTGCAACAATAGCCAATTTCAATGGTAGATAGTGCTTATGGTTAGGATGAGGTTGTTGTCGGTTCTTCCAGATGCGGTTCTCAAGAACATATGTAGCCCACGGCGATAAGGTTGCCACTATGTGTCGGTAGATATCGTGGTATTCCGGAACCGCAAATTTGCTGAGTAATTGCAGAAACAACGCCAGATCCGGATTCTTAGTGTTTTGTAAGTGATTCGGAATGTGAGTCAAATTTTCGGGGCAATTGGCCATGATCATGGCGAATTGTTCCAACGTACAGGACGACAACAATTTAGCTCCGAAGCATTTCTTCGAGTGGTTCATTCCACTCACGTGAATATCGCCAGGTTTATGAGGTTTTAATATCCGCTGAACCACGTCGTCAGTTAAGGGCAATCGCAAAAAGCTCTCAACCATGCGATTATCAGACAACGCAATGCTCAGCTTACCAGCTATTGGTGCCAGTATTCCTTCGTTGAACGCTTCCTCTAAGAACACGTCCATTTGACTTATTTCTCTCAGAGCAATTTGTTGTGCGACATTAGTATCCTTGAAATACAATGTATCTGTTGGGTCCATACGGCTAATCATCAGCATGTCTCCGGGAGTATATATCTGTGCGAGTCTCAGTTTAATTCCATTCAAAGCTTTCTTCGCCTGGAATAATATTGGAGGCTTTGTTAGCATTAGTGTTCGCCGCACGTTTATTTGTGGAATATAATTTATTAGATAATCCATAGCTCTTAATGCATACACACCTCTTTCTTCATCTTGAATCAGGACAGCCAGATGGTCCAGAGTGTTCTGTAAAGAGTTGCTCTTGGAAGCTAACCACCATGCTCTTTCATATGAAGATAAAGAATGTTTGCCAAGAGCAAATGCCTGATCAAAGCTCATGTGATCAATAAACTTTTTAACGGACTTCTTTGTACGCTGAACCCCACCGTGCCATGTTTTCTCAGTAACATATCCAGTAAACCAGGCAATGTGAGCCAAACTGAGTCGTCGATCAAATGATGTGATCCCAGTCGGCATATGGTATGAAACCTCCTCTTCACAGTTCATACCCTCATTACTTTTCCCATGCTCCATTCGGCCAGTTATGGCCTGCTTATATCGCCAGGTTTTGTTTACTCTAATCCAACTAGGAATTTGAGCGTGCTGAAGATTATCCAATATTTCACAACGCAAAGGTCTCTCTACAACTAGGCATGATTCTAAATTTTCCGTTAACAAGTCTGGTCTACCGATTAGATATAACCTTCTTATGATTACCGGATGATGCCAAACACTTTTAGCCAACATTACAAATATATCAAAACATCCCAGACACTTCCGTAGTACACCTCTACTACTGTTCGGGATGCTGCTTCTTAGTTGTAGTCGATATTGTAGGTTTCTTATCTCATTCATTAACGTAACAATATTCTCAAATTGCAACTCATTCCCTGCAGACTCCAAAGAGTTGTCATTCCCTGCATTCCTGTCATTCCCTGCATTATTGTCATTCCCTGCATTATTGTCATTCCCTGCATTATTGTCACAAGGGTGCAGTAGATGATGGTTCGGAATTGGAGGGATGCCATATCTATCCATCTGTTTAATAATGAGGGGGGTCAAATCTGTTCCTTGGAAAGCAACTGAGGTGAGAAGATCGTCAATATATGGCACCAGATTTTTAGGTAGTGATTCTATATATCTCCAGCAACCACTTTCCTTGGTATGAGAGTACCGCCAGTTCTCAGGCAGGTGACGATGGACAGAAGGTGCAAGCTCGTACCAATTCTGTAGCGAGCACGAAATTCGACTAAACTGACGCGTCAATAATTCTCTCACTAATCGTATTTGTCGCTCAGTAATGTGATCAATGTGGTTCTTATGTAATCTGTTTCCTTTATTGAACAAAATGTGTTCGATAACTACCGCACACTCTACAGAAATATTATTTCTTTCTACCGACACGTTTGTATAAGGCGATTTAGCCGAGGAAGACATTGTTGACATTCCATAATAATGCACAACACCAAGGTCCGAATGCGGATCATGCTCCTTCGACAAGCCACCTCTTGTCATGACCAAGTTAACACACCACTCACAATAGTTCCGATATGGGATTAACTTCTTCTCTCCCGACACACACGTTTCACCGGGAATGTTGGTATCCCGTCCAATAATCTCTGCCACGGCATCTACATCCTTGCTGGCAACATACACTCCGATATTCCTTTCTAGCCTGGTCGTCGGCTGGTCGGTCGTCAACTGGTCGGTCGTCAACTGGTCGGTCGTCACCTTAACGTAAGGCTGTAGTTGATCGCCATATAGCTCTAGAGCTTCAGCCCAACGAAGTTCTACTTTCGGCTCCAGAGTATTGATTATGCTGGTTTGATGGTGAACAAAGATGGGATTGCCCAGCCACGGTGCCACCGAAGTATCCACCGAGTATGAGTGATGTTGAGGATCTTCCAATTGGTCTTGAAGATACAATAGATCAAGTGCAACTATAAGTTCCTGCAGCGATCTTGAAACCTGAAGGGCCAAGGATAGGATCCAATCCTTCTGCCTATTATGCCACTTCGTTTGATCAGCCTCATCAGTAGCAGACAGAACTTCTTGTGTGGGATAGACGCTTGCAATCCTGTTAAACAAATCTAAACAGGCACACTCAGTCATATTGTCCAGACGAATTGAGGAACGGCGTTCACTGAGCCACTGCAAGTGTGTTAGCTTGTGGTATTTCGTGCACACAACGGGCACGATGGTTGTTGGTTCGGGTGGTTTTGTAACCGTTAGGAGATTGCTCATCATTTCGGTTCCGACAATGTTACTGGATCGTGCGGGTTGATATAAATCTGGACGTGAGGGTAAGTACGGCATAAGGATGGCTAGAAGATAAATCCAGTCTGTATAGCCACCACGCAGGCATCTGTTATACATAGCTCTGTAGGGAGCCGCATACTGACATTCCATATGCTTTCGCACATCTGTATTCTGCATGTCTCTGAATTTAGAGAACGGCAGAACATCCAATTTACCGTCAGCCTTCGGTTTTAGTCCGACGCACAGCCTGTAATACTCTTGGAATATTTCGCATTCGGGGGTATCTGCCAGAACATTTTGGTAGTACATAATACGTAGACCTTCGGGTAAACACCAAAATTCGTAAGGCAACGTGCAACGTACGGCCAAGTCACTCCAAGTGCTAGCAAGACTTGATGCTCTTGGTGATAAAACAAACTCACCACTCACTGATCCATGACCACTCACTGATCCATGACCACTCACTGATCCATGACCACTCACTGATCCATGACCAATAGGTTCGATGACCTGAGTTCCACTCCATTTCTGATAGTCTGTTTCCCTTTGGTCACAAACCCACTTGACATATCTCTCAAATAAATCACAATAGTCTACGGATTCAAACACGCCCTCGAAAGCCGCAAGTGCCGGGTGTAACAATAGCTCCAAGGGAATGCGATGTATATTATCATTCCAATGTTCGTTCAGCAGGGTCAGTCTTTCCGGCACTCTCTTGGACCACCAACGCATCATGCCATTGCGCTGATGTGGTGTAAAGAATTGCGGCCGATCATTGTGGTGGCGATTCTCGTACAATGAATTTCTTGCGTCAACCAAACCTTTTGTGTAAAGCACAAAAAATTCTTCCAAGCCTTCGTTAGGAACTGTTTTCCAATCAAATCCTCGATAATTCGTTCTTGCAACGACTTCCCAAACGAGACGAGAACGAATTTTCTTGTTCAGCAATGGCTGTATGCTTTCCCACACAAGTTTCGGAGACTTAGAGATTGTTGGTATGAATACATTTTCACATAACTCGTCTGGATACTTCGTCAAAAATCCGGGTGAAATTTTCGATATAAACAATTGCCTAAGTTCCTCATTAAACTCGACAACCTTGAAAAAATTTCTCACATATAAGTCCTCCAGATATGCCCACCATTTAATTATATGAAGTGATGTCTGCAAATCATCCTCTTTGCCTTGATGTTCACTATTCAATGCCTTAGTCATCACTGCTGATCGACCGAACGCTGTCTCCGTCAAAAGCCGATGGACTAGTGTCCGCCGTTTCTGCATCTTACAACGAAATACAAAGTACCGTTGATAACCACTTGGTAAACATGTATCCCATAGTTGCATCATCCTATCATCAGACAACCTCTCTGCCGCTAGACGGAAACATTCTTTTGATAGATCGTATTCATGTCTTTCAATCAAATCAGTCAGCTGATGATATATGTCCTCACTCTCATCTTTCTCTCTTAGCAAACCTACCTCTAATCTCATGTAGTTTTTAACTCAAAGAATATTTTAGGACTAATTCCTACCCAAAAGCTAAATTGCTAGCTAGGAATTTAGCTGGCTAAATGATAGCTGGCTAAATGATAGCTAGCTAATGATTGCTGGCTAGTACATGGGGGGGGGGGGGGGTTCCAGACTAGTTGTTGTATACTAGCCAACCAGGTTCACTGTCAGTCTGAGTTGTGGGAGCATGTTTAGCTAATGCGAGCCAATAATAGATCCAGCTTAAGTCAGACCGAGCCCTTGAGGGAACGGGTAAAAGTTGACAGGGGTCATAAAGTTCTTCAAAATTCCCTCGATTGTTGGCAATTTGCATCATGACAACATCATCTTCCCGGATCTGATATATTGAAACTGTCCCGTTGTCGGTAGTGCTAGTTATAATGCCATTGTCCATGGTGCGCTGCCATTGATTCTGTATGGCCTTCTTGGCATTGCAGAGTTCGGTGACGTCGCACAATTTTGGACCTCTTTGTAGATTCCGCCACGTTTGGTGTTGAACAATAGGCCTTAGTCTTTCAAGGCGTTCAGGTTCCCCCAATTCGGCCAGCGTTGAGTAAGCCAGGTGGAGCAACAATTGAAGCGACTCAAATGAAAATCTGTTCAATAATACCGGACTCTTGCAACCTATAGATGATCTTGTGTTTACAGGCCGCATAACAGGACACCGGTAACGTGATCGACATAGCACACACACTGGTCGAACAATGCACTGCGCAAGCGGTCCGTCTGCGTTACCATAATTTCGTTCCGGATTCCCGTAACTCCGCATACGACTGAACCTAATACCCGACGCAGGCTGTACGGCAGGCAAGCAATGAGTACATAGTATCATTGTATGGAAACATGCGTCATTACAAATCGAACAGAAAGGAATAGGAATACTACAACGCAAACATATCTTCCGCAGAAACAAAAGAGCCTTGTTCTTCGTATCCGCTTCTCCGCCACTCAACCTCGCCAACTCATCCATCAACGCTGTATCACAGTGCTCGTTCGCGCAACTAGCATCGGTTAAACTCCAATCACCTCTATACAGCTTTATATTGTCAATTAAAGAAGTGCTCGGCGGAAGAGGGAAATCGAGATCCAATTGTAAAATGTCATCGTTCTTGGAACGAACTCGATACACTGCAACCAAAGAAATATACTACGTAGTATTAGTGAATAGGCTACTCACTAAAACAGTGCTCAGCAAAACAGTGCTCAGTAAAACAGTGCTCAGCAAAACAGTGCTCAGTGAGCTAAACTATCTACGACTTACGGTCTAATACAATATTTGCATACTCCTCTAGCATCTTTACATCCATATCTTCACCGTTCAACAAAGCTCTGCATACCAGATGTCCCACCAATATTTGTGCTTACGTTGCCACGTCCATTATGATGCTCCCGGTCTCATGACCGTAACGGCGCGATGCCATCGAACACGCGTGTGCTATGGTCGGCTTCTTTTTTTATTGTTGTCTCGCGACCTGTTACAAGGCACCGCTGGATAAATATGAATCAGTCATGCTGACGTTACCGAACAGGTGGGATTCTCTATATTGTCAGAGCATGGTTCAGATAGTGATCTTTTTGATGAGTCGTTGATGGCAGCAAGACCTACATTCGATCCTGCTCAGCCAGTAGACGCACAGGGTTCATCACTCCCCTGTTCAATGGTGTACGGCAACTGGGAACAAACGGTTCCAGCTCACAGCAGTTCCCGCTTTCTAATGTTGTCAAAAGATACAAAAACCATAGCCTGGGAGCTATCCGAGCAACCCTTTCGCTGCTATGCCCCCAAATGCGCCCACAAAGATTTGCGCACCTTATTCAAGAAGGTCTATCGAGCCTGCGACCCCACCGACCTGCTCCATTTAGCATGGTACTGGTTACGACCTCCCCTAATAGGCGGGATACTGTATTACTTTGTGACCGCGATAGCCTCGTGATCGCCACAGCCTCGTGACTGTCGTAACACACCGCGTTCTTCCAGTCGTTTCAGAAAACTCTTCAAGGTGACATCCATCAAACACAAATGCTCCCTCCAGCCGCCTCCTCCGTGCTGAAACCCTGACGAATCGACATCACCTGACAAGGTCATAGCGGACAAGATTACAGGCCTAGCCGGCGCAGCCATCTGCCTTCAACTTGGGTTGCCTTCAACTTGGGTTGCCTTCAACTTGGGTTGCCTTCAACTTGGGTTGCGTCCAACTCGCATTGCGCTCAAGTCATTGTTCCCACTCACGTCACCTCCAGCCAGACAGACTCCTTACAACTTGTACGGTCTCCAACGAGTACGGTCTCCACCTGGTCTTCTCCGATGTAGTATTGCCCCTGAGTGGTATTTCTTCCAAGAGTATTGCTTTCGAGTGGACTTCGATTTGCTACCAAGGTCGCCGCTTCAACCAAGCTCTGTTTACGCAGTTACCACGCGGAAATTTACGCCACGATATTTAGTTGGTGGTTGATGACCGTGCTAGTTTACGACGGTCATCTGTGCTCGGCTGTTCAAGTGGGTTTGTTAGCCAGCTTATCAATGATTAATTGGACGGCAATAGGAACCGGAAGTTTGGCGTGGTCAACGACATTTTGTTTGGTCGTGGTCATGGTGGTTGTTGCCGGCAATGGCTTCCCTAGAGAATTCCAAACTCCGGCTATGACAGCCGGAGCTAGTAGTGGAGTGCGGCTCCAGCAGCCGTATTTAAGACTCAGCGACTCCAGAGTCGAAACCACATTCTGTGGAGCCGGAGTCAAAACGCACTTCCGGTCAGCTTGTTTGGCCTGCCAGGCCTTCCCCTCATCCTTGAAGGCCGATTCCGCGGCACTTACAGACCTGAACTCCAGCAACGCAATCCCTTCAGACTTATGCATGCGCTGAGCGTCTTCGAAAATATAAACACCTCCTACTGCTCCATAAGCAGACGCTCCTACATCGGTAGATGGCAAACATTTGGTGGGACGGGGTGAGGGACGGGGTGAGGGACGGCGGTGAACAGTAGAGGGTGGCGGTGCGGGTTAACAGAGGACACGGGACCGGTGTGGCTGAACAGAGGAGGCCTACCGTCAATTAGGTCTACGTCGTTCACAGCCCAATGCAGGTTGCTTATAACAAGGTACCGCCGAGGGTCTTTTGGAGTGGAGGTAGCATTTGCAGCCAAGTCGGGGGGTGCTCCTAGAAAGAGGAGACGGTCCTTCCTCTTCGGGACTAGAGGCGCCGAACTGATATGGCTCGTCGTGTTGCCTCCACCCCCTCCTGCAAATAGGTCTTGTAACTCAACGTCGACGGCTAGAATCTTGACCTTTGCTACCTCATCATACACATCCATATTTCCCTGAGCCGAAATTCCCGGATGCCCCTTCAAACCTCGGATGCAAGACAATACTCCGCTGGCACAAGTCCCAGCTTTAATCCAAGCCCACCACCAACTATATCCGACCATGGTTCTCTTGGTCATGCTTCCCTGAGCCATGGGACCACGGTAGGGCTCGTAGCGAGCCCTCCGGCTCCTCCTCCGGTTGCGATACCAATGCCGAATCCGATAGGGGGAATACCCATCCCGATGGGGGGAATACCCAACCCTATGGCCACGCCTATTCCCAACCCTGTTCCAAACCCCCTGGTCTCCGCCGCTCTATCAACGTCCGCGGCCCTCCGAGCCGCGCCGCCGCTGCCTGTTTTGCCACCGCCCGTTCTTGGTGCTCCTTTTGGATTGGTCAACCAAACCGGACAGGTTGGATTAAACTCCTCTGGGGCAGTTGCTGCCAGCGGTATTATGAACGTGTCCCTTGGTCTTGTGGCCACGAACATGCCCCCTGGTCTTGTGGCCACGAACATGCCCCCTGGTCTTGTGGCCACGAACGTGCCCCCTGGTCTTGTGGCCACAAACATGCCCCCTGGTCTTGTGGCCACAAACATGCCCCCTGGTCTTGTGGCCACAAACATGCCCCCTGGTCTTGTGGCCACCAACATGCCAGTTGCCACTGGCATGGTTATTACATCAGCTTCGAGTGGGCAGAGTTCCACAGGAAATGCCAAGTCTGCCTTGCTAACAAAACCCTTTACCATGGAGAAACCCTTTACCGTGGAGGAGCCCAGCGGCAAAGGAGCGAGAGCAGACAAGTTGTACGTAGACGGCCGGAAGACGAGCGGGAAGGTTCTGAAGGAGACGAAGAACTTACGACGGGCCGGTGGACGTACCTGGGTGGACCCGACGCTGAACGAATGGGCGACCGACGACTACCGTGTATTTTGCGGCGACTTGGGCAACGAGGTGACGGACGAGATTCTGAGCACCGCCTTCAAGCATTTCCGTTCCTTCCAGCGCGCCCGAGTCGTCCGCGATAGTCGCACCGGCAAGAGTAAGGGTTATGGCTTCGTCTCCTTCCTCAGCCCCTATGACATGCTCGCCGCCATCAAGACTATGAATCGTAAATACGTCGGCAACCGTCCCATCAAGGTCATGAAGTCCAAGTGGAAAGACCGAGATATCAACAATCCCAAAAACTCAGCAACAGCCCAACTCGTTAAAGAAGCCACTGCTGAAGAACACAGCAAGACGCTACGCAAATTCCGGAAACTCAACAACTAGCAAAACCTTACCAAAACCTCCGAAAGTACCAACGCAGCGGAGGTATCAACACCACTGCGTGGGTACCGAGATTAGAGGGAACCGTAGAATACAAGGGAATCTGGACTGGCGGGCAACCTCGCAACTGATGGAGACGCTCATGAACCACCCGACCAGAGAGCAACCACCTGACCAGAGAGCAACCACCTGACCAGAGAGCAATCACCCGACCAGAGAGCAACCCTCTAACTAGAAAGGAACGGCCTAACTTGAAAGGAACGGCCCAGCCAGAGAGGAACGGCCTAACTTGAAAGGAACGGGCTCACTAAAGAAGTATGCAAGGGGGATGTGAACCCTGTAGAGCCCAAAGGTTGTGGCTCTGTGGCAATATAAAATATTCAAGTACTTCAGCTAGTGGCCGACGTAAGCAGTAGTTGTCTTTTAAGGTAGCTTATCATTGGAGTTGTGCTGATGAGCTCGGCAGGTGGAGTTTCAGTTCACGACGAGCAAGAGGAAATAGACCTATTGGAATATCGTGGGCTATATAATGAAGAGGAAGAATTCCAGTGGACTGGACAGAAAGGCCGCACACGTGTGTGTTCAGATGCGCCACGACCCCTGCAGGAGCGTGTTGAGTGTTACGAGGCTTTCGTTTCCCGCTTATCCAACAATCTCCGGTACCTGCCTGCACATATGGGGCGGTTGATGGGCTACTCGCCGCACGTTTTCACCTCCAGCCTTTGCCTCTGGTCCCGTTTCTGTGGCTGTTGGTATCTGTCCCCGAACTTGGTTCGTGATCAGATACCCGACCTCGCCACCGTTCAAGACCTTCCTGAAGACCGGGAGACGTTACTGGTCGTTGCGTCCACGTTGCTGCTTGCCGGTAAACTCTGCAATCAAAGACGAACAAAAAAACAGTTCTACTCATGTCTGTGCAGAATGTACAATCTCAAGGAAGATGTGTATTACGCAGAAGCGGTAAGCTACGTCAAGATGTCGATGTACAGAGTAGACCTATTGCTCCCACATGTACTCGCATTGAGCTTGTATGAGGTACACGTGTGCTCATATGGTTTTGTTTTAGTGGCAGAGGCATTTACATATCTGCGAGTTCATCGTGGTTTCTCGTCTTGGGTTCAACCTGAAACCTCTCATTCGTGAGAATCCGTTGCTGTATCTAGAAGCCGTGTGTCGTGAACTACCAGAACAGTGCTCAGTGGATTTGACCACTAGTTACGGGCGTTGCCTAAACTTGATGGCCATGCCGCTAAGTGGGGTTTGGCTGTCCGCTCGCTCAGTGGCGTTTCTCGCCGCACTTGATCCCAACCGCGTCGACCTGAAGACGGTGCTGCTTCAAGCATGTCCGAAATGCCCAACCACCTTTATAGACTTAATCTCAGATAAGAACATCCAAGGGTAAATTAAAGCCACGCACATCACGGGCGTCCAAAGCCTTTTTCCAAAGCCTTTGTCCCAAGCCGTTGCCAGGACTTCAAGTCACGGCGCGTTAGGACACATAATGACGAGCCAGGAATATGATGACGGGTCAGGAGCATAATTGGTGGAATATCAATCATAGTTAGCGGGCAGGCATTCAGCTTAGAGCAACTACTTGCCTGAGTAGTCTCGTCTGTATGGCTGGGTGGTCTGTGTGGCTAGGTGGTTATTTGTGGCGGTATGGGTGGTCCGTTTTGTGAATTTTTTGCTTGGTCATGTCGTTACCTGAGGAGCAGTCGGAGAACCCGAAGGTTGAGGGGCAATCGACCCTAGATACCGGCAAGAGTTTGGATAATGGTCCTGACGGGGATAGGGAGTGTCATGGTGGGGCGGCAGTGAGTGAAACGCCAGTTGATGAGTTGCCGTCTGGTGAAGTCCCGGCCTATCTGTGTCAAGACCCGTATGAGTTGAAGGAGCGAGGAAACCGTTTATACGAGACTGAGAAGTACATGGAGGCGGTGGAGATGTGGAAGCAGGGATTGAAGAGAGCGCTGCAGAAGAGTGTCCGGGACCCTTCAATGGAGTGGGTTGCATTGCAGACGCGTCTCCGGCTGAATATTGCGCAAGGTTTCATCAAGTACGAGGACTACGTGATGGCTAAGGAGCATCTGATGGTTATTATGGACCACGATCCGACGAACAGCAAGGCAATTTTTCGGTTGGCCCAGGTCTACGATGGCCTTCAAGATTTCGAGAAGGCAGTTGGAATTTTGAGAAGAGGTATACAACTCCACCCGGAGGAAGCTGCTTTCAAAGTTTTGTACAATGAACTTGTGATAAAGGAAAGAGATTCGCGCCAGAAATCGCCGAAAACAGTGGTGGACTTGAATGCTATCAAAGACATACGCTCCGAGCCTGTGATCGAAAAGCCGCGACTGGATGTGGAACAATATCGGTCCATCCTTATTGCTGACGAGCCCGTGAGGGGTGAGGCGGTGATGGGTGATGAAGCGGTGACGGGTAATAATTATGGGGCAGTGAATGATTTGAGGCAGAAGATGATCGAGTGGAAGTGTAAGATACCGCTTTCAGATACGCCTACAAGGGTTGAGCAGCAGGACCACGTGGATGGCGATTTGGATGACTGGCATGACAAGATGTGGTTGTCAGTATACACACATGAGAGGTTGGTTGATGACAAAACCGTATTGCAACATTCTCTACCATTGTCTGTTTTGTACGGCTTGGACTGTGTCTTGTTTCCTTATATGGTGGAACGGCCAAAGAACATTATGGTTGATTTATGTTCAGGTGCTCGTCTTACGTTGCCTGAGTTAGCTTGGGTACCAGTTGAGGGCGACTCTAGAAGTGGTGTTAGCCCTAAAGTTGGATGCGGTGAACTAGGATGCGGTGAACTAGGATGCGGTGAACTAGGATTGAAGGCAGAAGAGAGAATGAGTGTGGCTCATGCTTTAACGCGTACGGGTACGAACCCATTTACGATACATGTGTTGAATGCGCGAGGTGACGACGAGATGGAGGTGAAATGGAGTAGTATGTTGAAGAGGTTGCCATCCTTGGATAATTTGCAGACGATTATGATCGGGTTTTGTGACCCTAGTGATCCGTACTCGAAGACACTGACGGCTAGTGACTATCTTTCTCCGCAATTGTCGCAGACGTCCATGGTCCGGGGTGTGTCTCACAAGCTACTATGTCGGCTGTATAAAGGAGCCTATTTGGAGTTTTTAGATTCGGAGTCAGTGAAGAAACAGACCAAGACCGCGCACTTGACTTGTCAGGAGGTGAACGGTGTTAAAGTTTCGCCCATCCTTACGAATCCGAATCACCCTTTCCACCCTGACCTCGTGGTGGTGCCTCAGTGCAATCTGAGCCGAAGGTTTGACGAGTATATTCCGGTATTGGCGATGCTCTGTCTGACGAACACGCTCATACTCTTTTTGGGCCACAGTTCATGCGAGTTCCCAAGTCACGAAGCAGTACAGCTACCCGACATACTCAAAGAGCTTAATGCCAGGTTCATCACACAACCATACTGGAACCCCTTTATGCTACCCGTCAAGCCCGATGACGACTGCCCACCCATGAACGTTCTGAAAAGAAATCCGGACGGATCCATGACCGCCATAGATTTCAAGGGCGTCAGCGCAAAATACGCCTTCGGCCTCTGGATCAAGGGCTTTATTAACGACTCTGAAAAACTCCTTACCGACTTAATCAAGTCATCAGAAAACGTCCAGGCATTCAAACTAAAATTAAAGGCTCAAGGCATCGACGTTGACCGGGAGGAAATGGCAGTCCAAACACTAGAGAACGATACTGAATACAAAACCAGACTTAGTGAAATTGTCACTAACTACGAAAATAGCGTCAAGGAGAAGACATTAGAGCTCTCTAGGTCCATCCAGGAGAAATTACACGCGACATAAACCTTACAGCGAGGTAGCAACCATAAGGCGAACAATTATTTTTTCGTTAAAAATATTTGACAAGAAAGCACTCGATACTTTTACGGCCGCCATTCTAGCTGACCGACGTCCGCTGAAGAAATTCAAATTCTTCTGATTGTGTACATAGGTGGTAGCATAGGCAACTCGTCGGACCCTAAATGATAACAGTAGTGCTCATAGGGTCGAGGACTTGCACTATGTGTGTGCATACTTGTTGTGCAACTACGTGTGTGGGTTGATTACCAAGAGATGGGGAAGGAACAAGTTTGGGATTATCTTTTTTCTCGTTGATCTTTTTCTCCAAGACTTCAATTTTATTCGACATGGACT
>NW_011646045.1:172812-184385 GCF_000223845.1 Gregarina niphandrodes | reverse complement strand
AGCGAGGTAGCAACCATAAGGCGAACAATTATTTTTTCGTTAAAAATATTTGACAAGAAAGCACTCGATACTTTTACGGCCGCCATTCTAGCTGACCGACGTCCGCTGAAGAAATTCAAATTCTTCTGATTGTGTACATAGGTGGTAGCATAGGCAACTCGTCGGACCCTAAATGATAACAGTAGTGCTCATAGGGTCGAGGACTTGCACTATGTGTGTGCATACTTGTTGTGCAACTACGTGTGTGGGTTGATTACCAAGAGATGGGGAAGGAACAAGTTTGGGATTATCTTTTTTCTCGTTGATCTTTTTCTCCAAGACTTCAATTTTATTCGACATGGACTTGACAGTTTGAATGAGATAAGGCATCACTTCTTGCGTCATGCCATGCACCCAAGCGAGTTCCAGTGCGACTTGTGGCCGTATGGTTTTGCTGCAAAGCTGTAGAGAGGCCGAGAAGTAGTTGGCATTGTGTAGGTCTTCGACGAAATACCTTACCAGATTTTCCGACACGGCGGTGTCCTGACTTTGGACCGCAATGCCAATGGCTTCGGCATATTGCTTGAACTTCTTAGCGAGGGAGATGGCGTGTCCGTACTTTTTATCTTCCTTATACAGCATGAGAGCGAGTTGTTTCATGGCCAAGAGTTCGTGAGATTCGAGTTTTCGCGCGAGAGCTCCTTGGTCAAAGTTTCTATAGGTCATGATGCTCTTTTTGAGCGCTTCGGCGTCATGGTAATCGATGTAGAGTTCGTTCAAGGTATCATTTATTATGGAGGTGGTCTCATTTGCCTTACGTTGTTCTGACTCGAAGAATGGTTGCAGAAGGCCGATAGGACTCTCGGCAAGGTTGCCCGCCTCCAGGTGCCTCTTGTGGCTCCGTAGGCATTGGATGAGCCTCTGGTAGTCGATCTTGCTACTGACCGGATTGCTTGCTATTTGGTTAAGAAGCTGGTTAAGCATCTCAGGGTGCTCTTCTATGTAAAAGGTCACCGTTTTGTAGACCAAGTCTTTGTTGGTGACGTTCAGCAACACTTGGACGGTCTGTTGCGGCTCCCAACAAGATTCCGGGTGTGTCAAGATAGTGTTCATCGCCTGATCATACTCGCTATAGGAAAGGTACAGTAACACTACACACGTCCACTGACGTTCCTGGTCGCACACTTTGATGAGTCTTGGGATATTGAGACGCGTGGAGGTGGTGCAGGAGACAGAGGCCAAGCCGGAGGGCACGTTGCTCGTAAGTGTTCCGGAGCCCATGGTGCTGGTAGTTGATGCAATAAACTCCTGCAATTTGTCAGGACGATATTTGGCATAGCAAATGCCCATTTCCGTTAACAACTGAATATTCTGCTTGCCCATATTTACACCGGTCTCTAACAAGTTAATCAGCTCACCGTAGCGACCGTGAGACTCATAAGCCTGCACCACCTTCTCAAGATGGTCCACATATTCAATCACGTGCAATGAAGATGAATGCGCTACCTTCCAATCGCCAGATTCAATCGAAGCCAATGCCACATCCACCCATGACTTGGCACTGCCTGCTCTCTTCGCCGTCTCCACTGCAGCCACATGATCGCCAAGACGCACGTTACAAGCAGTCAACTTGGCATGGTTCGGCACCTTGGCATAAAACAACTTAGCCAGTTGATACAACTCTGCGGCCTCCGCTGTCAGACTAGTAGCACCCGCAGCCTGGTCGGCATTCTGCTGCGTCTGCGCCTCGTCGAAGAGCATGTCGCCCAGCTTTTGGCAGTTGACCGTGTGCACACCAATTAGTAACTTCTCCAACTCCGCCTTTTTACCCGTTTTGGCCATGGCGTACGCAAGCTCCGTATCCACACTATGGTCAGAACTGGCATTAGTCCGTAAGCTTTGTAAAAAGTCCACCAGTTCGGTAAGACGGTGGTTCTTCTTCGCCGCCTCAATAATTCTCGAGGTACACGGACATCTGTCTACCCTCTTGTATATGTTCATGCACTTCACCACCATGTCACCAGCTTGCTCCGCTCTAGCAACCGCTCCCGTCCCCAAGTGCGTGTCCGTTGCCAAGTCCGTGTCCAAGTCCATTTCCGCGGCATTCAAACAGAACTCTCCCAGCCGGTTCCACACCTCATTGCTTTGGACCGACTCGGCAAACGCCTCGGCGGTGTCAACCTCCTTCAGGTTCAGCAGCATGACATTCAGAGCCTTCAAACTCATACCGTGTTTCTGATAAATGGCCAGTGCGTCCTTCTCCATGCCTTTGTTCAAAGCGGCCTCAGCTACGTGGTCTGGAGTTATGTTATCTAATTTGGTTATCAAGTAACGTGCTTTTTCTTGGTCCACATCCATGGCAGTGAAAATAAGCTTGTCCTGAAGACTAGTAAGATTAGCAAACTCGTCAACCATGTCCGCGGGGATAGACTTGTGGACTACAATCCTCTCTAGGATCTCCAACAAGTCTCGTTGAGCAGCCGCTTCATTAATTGCCTCGATCGCACACCACACTTCCGACGGCGAATTTGCGTCCATTAGCGCCGTAGCCATCAATTGGTCCAGAACTCCGCGTCGGTGGTCTTCCGGGGCCGACAAAACTTTATGCCACAGTCCGCGATCTGCGCGATTCAACACATATTTTGCCTCAATGCGGTACAAACCGTTTTTGTTAGTCAATTCGATCAACTCATCATCACACCGTCCCTTGATGTAGGCCGCCACTGCCATATGCGGATCTTTGTTTTCGCAGTACTTACCAATCTCTCGTGCATTGTAGTTGGCGTTATTATCCAGGAATTTGGCCGCATCTCTGTTCGTGTCGATATACACCTTAGCCACGGCGTTGTTTAAGCACTCATCCACCCGGCCCTCATTAATGCGTTCTTCCATCCACGGTAGAATTAGGAGCAGCCGGCCTCGCTTCTCCATCGCCGACACTAACGGCTCGATCGGACAGGCCGCCCGCACACTCTGCA
The DNA here is from genome assembly GCF_000223845.1 of Gregarina niphandrodes. Taxonomy (NCBI): domain Eukaryota; phylum Apicomplexa; class Conoidasida; order Eugregarinorida; family Gregarinidae; genus Gregarina; species Gregarina niphandrodes. The sequence continues at coordinate 181,428 of NW_011646045.1, read as the reverse complement.
AAATACTTACAATCCGTTCCTCCGGACAACCGAGATCTAACAGGGTCTCAATGACCTTCGGTGTGTTCTGCACACCCACCCGACTGACATACACCTCCAGATAGTCCATCTTGTCGTTTCGGTATAGACTTTCAGTCAGTTCTTCAATGAACTCATGGCGATCACATACAAATATGAAGGCACGAGGTTCTGTCAAATCCGCCGCCTTGAGCAAATCTTTAACCCGGACCGGGTCGTAGACCATGGACTCCTTAACCATGCGCTCGCATTCCGACCAGTGGTTGAGCTTGGCGGCTGCTTGAATGTATTTGAAGTGGACTTCCGGATCGTCGCTTTGAGGAACCATGGCACCGGCAAAGAGATACACGGCCTCGATGCAGTTGGTCTGTTCAAACATGTTGAACACATTCTTGATGCCCAGCTTCTGCCAATAAGTCACGGCGATCTGAACAATCGCATTCAAACTGCCCCGGCTGGAGCGGAGTGTGTCGGCCAAAATCTCTAAACTTGTTTCACCCGGGAGGTTAGCACAGTACTGCGACAGCCAGTCAATGTTCAGCTGACTACCAGACTTGCTCAGAACTCGCTTCACGTCCGCCATATCCGTATAACATTCCAACGCACGTTTGTATAGTCCAGCTTTCTCCGCCAATTGCCCGATTCGTGTCCTATCGTAGTGCTTAAAGATGTTCTGCTGGAACAACAACTCCGCTGTAGACGGGTCTGCGGCAATGCTGGACTCCAGAATACGTGTCTCCAATGCTGACTGTTTGGGGAATTCTACCTTGCCGATAAGCCCGCTGAAAACACCGGTGATATCGCGCACTCGATTGTGCTGTGCAAATAACTCAAAGACAGACATGGGATCTATCCGGGATGTCGCGTGGTTCTCCAACAGACCTCGTGCAAACTCGAGAGCCGACTCAGGACTAGTAAGCAAGCTGGATCGGAGCATGCCAATAAAGTCCGCCTGGCACTTCTTTCTCCGAATATATCCCATCAGCTTGTTAAATGCCCCACGCTCTCCGTATATTTTGAGCACCTTGTCGTGACAATTCGCCCGCTGGTACACCACAAGGGCAAGGTCTATATCCACCGTCCCAATCAGGTCGCCCAACGCCTCGTTACACTCCAACCGATCCGTATTTACCCAGTCGTCAATAAGACCTTTTTTCTGCTGGTTCACGGCAGGCCTGCACAACTCCATTGACTCCGCAGCTGTCAGGCGCCCAGGGATAGCTAACAGGGCGGTGAAATACTGCAGTGCTGCGCTCGGCATTCCTGGAACTGTCTTAGCCGCCCGGAAGGTGCTCATGGTGGTCGGACTTCGCAGGTTCTTCGACTTACTCAAAGCACACAATGTCGCAGCCGCCTTGTAACGTTGCGACTGGAACAACGACTTAAAGGTGCCAATAACGAATTCATCCGCTTCCGGGTAACCGTACCGCTTCGCTAAGGAACCACCAATACTTACACCATTCGGGACGCACTTAATGATATACTGGATCAAACCGAACTCGTTTACAGACACGCCAATGACCACTCCCTTTCTGTTCACCACCTTAATGCCACCAGTCAAGCCGTCAGGCTGAGCCAAAAACAACCCTTCGGTGGACACACGTTCGGTAATCAGCCTGGTGCCACTCAATGCATCAAACACCATCACATGACCGTTCTTTGACGCGGTATAAATCACGCCATGGCGCTTCGAGAACTAAAATAAACATTTGAAATGAACCATTCGTTTAGCAAACTTTTGCCCCACGTGCGTGGTTGGTTAGCACACGTGCGTGGTTAGTTAGCACACGTGCGTGGTTAGTTGGCACACGTGCGTGGTTAGTTAGTGCACGTGCGTGTGATGCGCGGGGGATGTCTGCCACCCAAGGACGGACTTACATGTGCTGCCAAGGGAAAATCATTAGCGAATTCCGGCGGATAGGTGAACTCTTGGTCTACCTTGAAGGGGAAGGGGTGACCTTCGCCTCTGGCGGCGTATATATCCATGACGTACAGCTTCATGGGGCCATCGTTCTTCTTTTCGATAAAGGAGAGGAATGGGGTTTTCTTGTCTTCTTCCAACGCCGCCAAAGTCGGGTCCGCCCACAGTTGACCGAAGCATCCAGCGTAACCTTCCAGGAACTGTGACTGGTTCTTTTCAAACGAGTACAGCTGTAAGCTACCCCTAACAACTCGACTCTCGTCCAGGTATATACCAGCTACCAGCGCCCATAGCGGATTTACAGGGTCGTCCACTGAGTAGTTGATCACTTGAATGTCGCTGGACTGAAGCCTTCCTTCCCGTCTCATTACTAAGCGAGGAGAAGACTCCGGTATGTCCACCGATGGCCTTATATCCCAGTGGTATATTTCTTCGCCGCTAATTAGGACCAGAGATCTGTCGTGCAGCCAGCGCCAGTAGCAAATGTCGTCTTTGAATGCATGCTCACCCAACCGAGCCTTAGATGTTAAATCAAAAACTTGGATAAACTGGCCAGACGCATTTTCATTGTATCCCCTCAAGGCAAGAACATCTTCAGTTGGATGCTTCATAGCGCCATCCGCTTTCCTCGTAGATCGCCGCTCCACACTATAGTCATCATACATGTCCACAATTCCAACTTGAGGCTCAGCATCTTGAGCGGTAGGAGGAGCCTTCAAACAAATATACCGATCTCCACCAAATGTTGTCAGGTTGAATCGAAAAGCCTTCTCATTGAAATTGTAGGGCTCATTAAGAAGCTGATCAAGTATTACGGTTTGCTACTCTACAACGCTTACTGAAACTAAAGTATTAACCAAAAGCGGCCCAGAGTTTGACGTGAGCATCGGGGTAGCTATAATAAAATTGCCCTATCAAGTTTTCTTGTCAAAAAATTGCGTGTGCACACGTTTTCTGGTCGCGCAGGGAGCAATGCGAACCACGATAGACCTTCTTAAGGCTTTCTTGACGGACGGAGATGCATTTATAAGCTTGCTAAGAAACAGCGAGCATGCTGTATGGAGCCGGGCGGCACCCTTTATGCTCGCGGGGTATCATGATCTTTCGGTGAGTCACCCATGAAGATATCACATATAATTTATCAGGCTGCCATCATTCTAGCGCTAGTCAGCGCTGCAGCGATCACGATGCTCTATGCATTTGCGAATCATGTTTTTCGTACTATTAGCGATCAAGGTACTCTTTATAAGTTTGGCTCAGGTTTTTATTTCGACTTAGGCCCGGCCATCCAACGAGCAGCCCTGGCTGCTGCGAAAAAGGGAAAAGAATCGGTTGCGTCTCCAAAAATAACATCGAAGTCCAAGCGAGTTGTGGTCGAAGAGGTGGCTCCAGAAAGCGAAGAGAATCACTCATCAGAAGAGGCAGAGTCTCCGCCACCCCGCGCCGCTAAGTCAAAGGCTTCGACGAAGAAAGCTTCAACAGCGGCTACCAAGTGAGTTGAAACTTAGATAGCCACAAATACTTTGTTTATAGATCTCGTGCTCGCAAGAATAAATAAGTGTTAAGAGATTTGATTATTTGACCGAAACCAGTATACATCTGTTCTGAATGGTATCACTAAGTTTGGATAGTTCTAATTCCTCGTCTAGAGGTGGAAGTTTCAAGCGCTGGGTGAAGACGATACGCCATTTGCACCATAATCGTACGCATTATCGGTGCACCATGTATATAGACCAGATTTCCCTGCGCGTACCCGAATTGACGAATGTAAGAGCCCAATGGTCTGAAGGCGGCTCAATGCGGGTGGCGACGGAAGGGGTGAGGACGTTGCATCGGTCGCAGTGGACTTGTAGCTGGGATGAACGTTTGTGTTTATCGAACGTGGAGGTATATTCTACTGATTCGAAGGTTAAGAATCTGGAGACTACGTTGCGAATAATAAAGTCTACAAATCCAAACTGTAGTTACGGGGAGGTTCGTATTGACATAGGGAAAATTAGTCAATTGCCAAATCAGAAGTTCCAGTCGACCGTAAAGTTGTCGCGCTGTCTAGATCCGACGGCGTGTGCGGTGGTGCGTATAGAACTGGTTTGCATTGATCAAGGCGTGAGCAAGCAGGACGAGGAGGTGGGCTTGATGCATAGGCGGAAAGTGCCATCGGCTGCAGCTCCGCCGGAGCTGTCGCCGGTCACGCCGAGTTCGACGAGAGTAAGTGGGCTGTGATGAGGTCTACGTCCATGGGGAGGCGTGCGGGGGGTCCGTGTTTTCTTCTGGGACATACTGCGTTCCCATTGCAGAGTCCCCCAATGGAGGATTACAGACGACAGCTGAGTCAAGCGAAGGTTGCCGTCCATGATCTTCAAGCCGAGAATGATCGCTTGCGCGATAAGCTCCAAGCGTTAATGACCGAGAGGCACAGCCTAAAGTGAGCGTAGTGGGCGGCAGATTAAACGTTGTTGTAGGGCGCAACTTGCGCGGCGACGGGAAGATGACCAAGCCCGTTGTACACAAGTAGATGATTACAATTACGATTCAATGAGTAAAGAAGACCTGATAAGGAAGAGTAAGGTATTGCCTGATAAGAAGTGTTATCCAGCATCTCTGCAGTTCAACGGTTACAATGTTCTAAGGGGTCGAAGGTAGATAGGACAGCTGAACTGGAGGAAGAGTTGATAAACACGAAAGTAAAATTAGCTCAAGCGGAAACGGAGAAAGAATGCGAGGTAAGCCACCAGCATAGCGTGTGCCCACATATGCCAAGCCCATATGCGTCTGGTACGAAGGCCGTTGCCTTTGGTACAAGTCGCTGTATTAACTTCCTGTTCGTTTTAGTTCGAAAATTACAAGCACCAGTGTCAGGAACTGAAGGAAGCTTTGTTGGAGGCCAGTGCTGTGATAGAGCGGTTGCAGGAGGAAGCTTCGAAGTGCTCGAAGAAGACAAGTGTTCAACGAGCCGCCTCTTTGTTGAAGTTTTCTTGAATTTTTCATTACCCGAAAAAATTCACGCCGCCGTGTGAGCTCGTGGAATACTCTGAACCCTCGTCACCCTCGTACGGATTGTCAGAATATCCGGAGACTTCTCCGTCGTTCAGCTGGTCACTCTCAATCAGATCTGTTCCATCCCTCATCAGATCGTCAGAATCTCCTATGTCTTCATCTGCCAGGTCTTCATCCGCTAGGTCTTCATCCGCTAGGTCGTCATCATTGCTTGCTTGGCCGACTAAATCTGCTGAGCCGTCCTGCGGGTTAGGATAAGCGCCGATGTAATTACCATTTACTGAGTCTTCCTCCGACTCCTGCTCCTCCTCTTCCTCCTGAACCGGTGCATACATCTGCGCGTACCCGTAGGCCGGTTTTCCGTTGAAGAGCGAATGTATCATTCCTACGGTAGGGACTCCCATGTCCATGCCACCGGTCATGCCCGGTCCCAGGATCATGTCTGGTCCTGCGTTCATCCTGGTGTCCACTGGGAGAGTCGGTTGGTCATGGGGGTAGGTGGGGGCGACCTGCATGATGACCTCGGAGCTTCTGGTCAGCTGCGCCTCTGTCTGCGGCGCTTCAGCCACTATTGGCTCGGGCAATAGAGTGCTTAGGTCCAGAGTGGAGGACAGCTTGGAGCTGACCCAAGACGTCTTGCGCTCCAGGAGTCGCAGTAAGTCCCGAGTGCCTTGCGGCACCCGGAATCGCACATGAGACTGAAAAATTCGGTTCTTCCACATATGACAGAGCACAGCGATCGACGGCAGGTAAGCTTGTGGAGTAGCGACCGCCTGAGCAAGCGCCTCCGCGCCGCCATCAAAAGCGAGGCTTGAGACCAATTGGTGCTCGCCGTTGAGACCAGCAGCAAAGACACTATGGGGGTTGGTGATGACTAGACGATCCACTAGCAAAACGTTTGTGAGACAGCCGAGCGCAAGCAGGAGCATGTACAAGGCGGCTGCTCTGTCGGTGAAGAGTATTCTCCGTAACCTCTGGAGGTGCGTTGCCACTTTTTCTACGTCCACTTGCTGAATGATCTGCTTGTCGTATAAACTTATTGCTCGCAACGTGTAGCCGACGTTGTCGCTCGCCAGGTCCGCGTTCAGTCCGTTGTAAAGCCACCAGCTGACGGCCACCAATTCGTTTTCGGTCTCGTCCTTGCCGTAGGCTCCGACGACCGTGTGCACGATGATTAACGATTTGAGAATGTCCTGACACATCTTGCTGTGTGTGCGATCATTCATTACGCCGAGCAACCTGTCCGGGCCATCTTGCTCGCCTTCAGCCGACAGCTGCTCTGGAGACTTGCCGCAAACAACATCGGCTAACTTCCGCAATAAGCTTAGCAATCGGTGCTTGACTCGAAAGCCGAGTTTCACTTCGTGGTGAAGAGACCTAATGCCTCCTTCGCCGAAAAGACTCGCGCCAATTGTACTCTCACTCGCCGTGAACCAAACGGAGGGACAGGCGGCACTGACCGATGCTAACAACTGGACGACTGGGTTGGGTGACCAGTCGTCCCTGAAAGAGCTGGTGCAGAAATAACCCGCACGGAGCCGTTGTTCGAACGCGCTCGGAGACACGGCCCCCAGAGACATGTCAGTCGTGCCCGAGGTGCACCGAATAGCACCGTAGTGGGCTGCAAAAAGCGGAAACAATGTCGACGCATCTTGGCCGTCCACAAACAACTTCTGGACCACTCGGCCAATCACGGTCGAGAACTGGGAGATGTCCGCGGAAGTCTCCAACAACTCCGTTAAGTGGATGCAGACCGCCAGGAAACACTCCGCAGAACGCCGACTCACTGATGCCAACCGCTCCAACGCCTGGAAATGCTCTTGGATGTCCACCGTCAACGTCCGGTATCCCGCATGCAAACTCCCTTTCGTGTCCGTTCCGAGCGAATACCATACAGCTATAAAGTGCAACACTTGACCTAGACCACTTGCGGACACATTCGGTTTATACTCGCGACTATTCTCCAACTCTTCCACACACGTGTTCAAACGACCATACAACTCTGCTGTTAAATCCGCCACTCCTTCAATTCGAATTTCTTTCCATACAGCCATGACCACAAATAACACGTAGTCCAATTCCTGTGGCCCAGAGGGAACCTCCAAAGCCCGATTAAAGCAGAAACTCACAATTCTGCCAACCGCCGCCTTCACACCAGGCCTCCATGACAGATCCGCGAAAATATTATCAGCCAACAACCTCTACAACAATGAGTGTCTCCCATGTCAAATTGTGTGTCTGTCCAGATTGTATGTGTGTTCTAACGGCAAAGGTTTTGACTATATTGGACTTGACGCTGTTGAGCACAATGGGGTTGGCGAGAATGTCGGTGATGAAGGACAAGAGTTGTCCTCCAACTTTCTCGTTGAATTTCATCTTTTTGGGTGGGACGGCTGGGTTTTGGATAGGCGGTAGATGGAGGGTGCGTATGCTAGAGAGTGCGGCGTCGCATAGGAGGCCAGTGATGAGTGCGTAGAGTGTGGGTGAGTCGGTATTGAGTTGGGCGATCTTTTGGGTGAAGGTGACACACACGTGCGACAGGTCGGAGAGCCACCTGAAGAGGCCGGGGAAGAGACTGGGGTCTGCGGGCGCTTCCTCCATGCATCTCTCGATGAAGACGAGCATTTGGCGGAGCGAAAGGGCTGAGAGGATGGTAGTCCGAAGGTCGTCTGGTGGGAGTTTTTTGAGCAGGGCTTCACTCCAGCGATTGAGCACGGCAAACTCGTCTCCGTTTTGCACTCTTTTGCGCACGGCCGTCCTACCGCGCTCCACATAAGCCTCCAGCTCTTGGTTCATCGTCTGTTCCACGACCGCCATCATCTGCTGCGTTGTTTCCTCGTCTGTGGTTTGGAAAGACTTGAACAACTGCTGCACCTGCGCCAGTATATCTGAGAAGGCGTCGCCCGACCCCAGAGTCGCGTCCAATGTCAAAGCCGGGTCGTCTTGCGCCAGGGGCCGCTTCATATTTATAAATGAGCGCGCCATGCTGTAGAGGAATTCACCCCGGGCTATGCAAGTGCGGTTGGGCAGAATCCAAGACCCATCACGTTAGGAATTTGGATCGCGAGGTCGAGGAAGCCATCAAACTGCTCAGCAGCAGCTGCAAATACTCGGTGGGCCATGTAGATTTTGCGCGTGTTGACGGCGTAGTTCGACGTGAAGATCCGGATCCAACAGAGAGGGACCTGGTCTGCATCGTTAATGAGAGCCCGGCCTTTACCTGGCTCGTCCGTCTAGATGCACTCAAGAAGTTTGTGCCCAGACTTTGGCAATTCGTCACCAGCAATAGAACACACAATCCGGGCGGCACACACAATTCTGGCGGCACACACAATTCTGGCGACGCACACGATCGTGGCGGTAATAACTATGGCAGTAGGCCGGATCATGGCTATAGAACGGATCATGATAATAGGACGGATCATGGCAACAGGGCAGACCAGGAAAATAGGGGGGCCGATTACGGGAGTAAGTCAGATCGTCATGAATTGGACATTGAAAGTTGGTTTGATATATGTGAAGACAGCACCTTAGTGTTTTCGAAGCCGGTGAGGTTTTACTATCTGGATGCGTTGGTGGAATACGCGGCAACTGGTACGATTCTGTCGGTTCCTGGTCATCTGATTCGGTCGAGTAGCTTCAATGATTTGCTGACGGCATCACACCTGCCCTTCCCTAAT
>NW_011646045.1:171566-172776 GCF_000223845.1 Gregarina niphandrodes | reverse complement strand
GATCATGATAATAGGACGGATCATGGCAATAGGACGGATCATGGCAATAGGACGGATCATGGCAACAGGGCAGACCAGGAAAATAGGGGGGCCGATTACGGGAGTAAGTCAGATCGTCATGAATTGGACATTGAAAGTTGGTTTGATATATGTGAAGACAGCACCTTAGTGTTTTCGAAGCCGGTGAGGTTTTACTATCTGGATGCGTTGGTGGAATACGCGGCAACTGGTACGATTCTGTCGGTTCCTGGTCATCTGATTCGGTCGAGTAGCTTCAATGATTTGCTGACGGCATCACACCTGCCCTTCCCTAATTTCTGCGAGGGCTGTCGCCGAAGGGTGTGGCCGTGTTTGCAGAACCGCACAGACCGAGATCGTACCTGTGCTGTGTGCACCAAGGAAGACAACCATCGCAGCTGTTGTAATCCCAATTGGAAGATCCAGCCAGTCGAGGGGCGAAGACTTGTACTTGTGCAAGAACAACCGGTTCCCGACGTGTCCTTGATCCCTCTGGACGACATGATTGAGGCATTGGCCGGACTGGACCTCAGTCAGGGCGAGCTCAAGAAGCTGGCCAATATACTTAACGAAGCCGAGCTCGACTCTCCCCCGGCCACCACAACCAATTCTACACCCCAACCCCTTCTTTCGCAACCCCTTCTCTCTCAACCCCTACTCTCGCAACCCCTACTGCCGGAACCTGCGTTGTCTCGGTCCCAACTGCAAGGGACCACGCAGCCGGGGACCCTGGCGCAGACGGGGACCCTAGCGCGGCCGGGGCCCTTGGCGAACGTCGTCTTTGGCCCGCTGGGGAACCGTGGCCCATTGGGGAACCGTGGCCCACTAGGGAGCCATGGCCCGGTAGGGAGCCATGGCCCACTAGGGAGCCATGGCCCGGTAGGGAGCCAGTATTTGGAGAGGGAAACGCAGCCCTTTGCCGGGCATTCGATTTCTCTCGGTGGTGCCTCGGTGGGTGCAGGCTCGACCGGTTCGGGCTCGTTGGGCGCCGTTTCCGTTGGCCCAGGTGCCCGTGCCATCCCGTCGTTTCCGGAGGAGGCCAAAGATGCGTCCTCTGTGGGTTCTTCGCCGCCTCCGGATATGACGGAGATTCGGAGCAAGCGGAAGCGAAGACGGAAGAAGGCCAAGGTGGGGGACGCAACAGAATTGCAAAAACGAGCATGTGTTCCGACTATCGTCGTGGAATGTGTTT
>NW_011646045.1:170534-171546 GCF_000223845.1 Gregarina niphandrodes | reverse complement strand
CCACCACCCAAATGGTCTGGCTTAACCTGCAAAGACCGGATGCGGCCAGATAGAGCATCTGCATCGCCACCAGATAGAGCATCTGCATCGCCACCAGATATAGCATCTGCATCGCCACCAGATATAGCATCTGCATCGCAACCAGATATAGCGTCTGCATCGCCACCAGCTGCGTTCTCGTCCTTTCGCGCTGAGGGAATAGATTTTTCGTTTGCCGCTTTCTTGGTCGTGTCCTAGTCGCGATCTGCTTCAGACATCATCTGGTTGGATACCATCTGATTGGATACTGTCTGCTTGTAAAATGCAAAATGGGAAGAAATTGAAGCCTGTGGGTTTTCGGTGCCATTTACCAATGGTAAGGCTATTTCCCCGCCCGTGGGTTATATATATATGCTACGAACATACATTAGCGAATTTGGCCAAGTGTGGAAAGATGTGGTAATAGTGCAAGTTAGAGGCTTTAGGGGCTTGTTGAGATTGGCAAGAGAAAATGGTTTAGCTGATATGATTGCTGGCACTGCAGAAGAGCGAGCGTGCGACGACCGTGTGTTAGACTTGAATGAGCTGGTGAAACGTGGCAGTGTATACATGACAGGATACTGCAGGTCTTGTTTGAAGAAGGATGAGCATAAGGATGTCTGTTGGACAAGTCCTAAAAGTGCCGGAGGCCATGCGCCCACGTCAAAGTGGTTCCATGAACTCTTTCCTGAGACACGATTTTGCAACGGTCGGCTTATCTTCAGGAGGATACACAGCCACGTCCTGCGTTCGTACCCCTCGAATGTGACAAAGCTTGCAGATATTTTGCACACATATATACGTCACAACTGTTTGATGTCGGAACACGACGAGGAACGGGTAGAGCAAGTGGAACGGGTAGAGCAAGTGGAACGGGTAGAGCAAACGGAACGGGTAGAGCAAGTAGGTCATTGGCAGGAGCTGCCCGAGTGGTTAAAGAACAACTTCAGTACTTTTATTGCTGAGCATCAGCTGTTGGGCGAAGGTGCTCAAT
>NW_011646045.1:169550-170231 GCF_000223845.1 Gregarina niphandrodes | reverse complement strand
CGGAACGGGTAGAGCAAATGGAACGGGTAGAGCAAACGGAACGGGCAGAGCAAGTAGGTCATTGGCAGGAGCTGCCCGAGTGGTTAAAGAACAACTTCAGTACTTTTATTGCTGAGCATCAGCTGTTGGGCGAAGGTGCTCAATGCTGTCTAAAGAACTTGAAGCCGGTCGACTTGAACCCGGTGGACTTGGAGAACAGCGTCGTTTTCTATTTGCGAATTCATTTGCGAGTGCCGCAGATGTGCTACAACGCATCGGCCTTAAGACCGTTGCGGTTAAAGGACTTGGCTACCGGCGAAGAATTGGATGAGTTGCCCGGTTGCAACCGGCAGTGCCACCGACTGGTGGTGTACCAGAAGCCGGCGGGACTGCTGTCTGAAGCACACGTGTCCACAACACAGCAGAGTCTGGCTCACGAGGTGGAGCTGTCAGGACGGGGTCGAATTCAAAATGTCCAAGCCGTCCACCGACTTGACTGCGCAGTCGGAGGGCCCGTCGCCTGCAGAATTCTGGTCGTAACAGACTCCACGGACTCGGGACCGAAACCTTCGGGACCGAAACCTTCTGAACCAGATGCCAAAGTGAGTCCAAGTGCTAGACAGGGTCCAAGTGCTAGACAGGGTCCAGGTGCTAGACTGGGTCCGAGTACTAGACTGCGTCCAGAGGTATCTGGTGCAGAGG
>NW_011646045.1:163403-169530 GCF_000223845.1 Gregarina niphandrodes | reverse complement strand
AGGGTCCAGGTGCTAGACTAAGTCCGAGTACTAGACTAAGTCCGAGTACTAGACTAAGTCCGAGTACTAGACTAAGTCCAGAGGTATCTGGTGCAGAGATATCGGGGGCAGGCGCAGGTAGGAAGGGTGGGCAAAAGTCCCAGTGTAGTCTGAAGGCGATCGGGCTGGGGAACAAGACGTATTTGGCGGTCAGCGCGGCCGTAGAAAGCGTATTCGCGGCGGAGTCGTTGCTGGAGGGTTGTCTGGGGTCTGCGTCTGCCGGTTGGTGGGAGGTGACAAGTTACAGTCCACCAGGGAATGTATTTGACCGGACGACGCCGGTTTTGGTGTCGGACGTGCAGCACCCGGGTTGGAAGGAGTGTGTCACACGGGTCAAGTGTCTGAGGACTGTGGAGTGTGTGCCTGACGACACACTTCTGCACCCCGACCAGGTTGCCCGTGTAAAAGAAGCTGGGTTGGAGAAAACAAGACTGGTCGAGTTTCAGATCGAGATTCTTTCTGGGAGGCGGCACCAGATCAGGTGTGTAATGTCTTGGTTGGGTCTGCCGCTCCTGTTTGATAACGAGTACATTGTTATGAAGGGCAAGAACTGCAATTCCCTGGAGGAGATCGAGACGTGCGCTGCGTACCATGGCCATCTCAGAAAAAGGTGGCAGCAAGAATTGCACCAAGCTCTCCAAGCGACTCCGAACCTCACACCCTCACTTGAATGCTCGATGTGGCAAATGCCACCGGATGCGCCTGAGCTCCTTAAACTCATGAACGAGGCAAACAAATCCGACACGATCCCGAGACCCATCGGACTTTGTGCTCATCAACTCACCGTTAACGGAAAGTACACCACCGAACCCATCAAGCCCTGGTGGTGCTCGCACTCCAGAGCCTCAGTAGCTCAATAGGGACTACGATGGCGAAAGCGCCCCGACACCTTTGGACGTCCGCTTTAGACGTCCTTCCTTCAGCGAAAGCCACCGGCCACCTGCCGTCGTGACCACCTGCCGTCGTGACCACCACTTCATGTTGGGACCACCTAAACCTTCCCCCATGAGATTCTTCGTGATCTTTTTTTATGGTCATACGATTATCTAACCAACGAGATGCCACCTTCGACGTGATGCTCAAGACCATCATGTTGGGTGACTCCAATGTTGGCAAAACCTGTATTCTGCTCCGGTTTGCAGAAGATGGTTTTAACCCCGGTCATATCGCTACAATAGGTGTCGATTTCAAGAATAAGATTGTGAACGTTCATAACTCCAAAGTGAAACTTCAAATATGGGATAGCGGTAAACATTCGTGCATAAGATCACCACCACGTGCAGCTTCGCCACCCATAGCGACATGACCCACAGCTTCGCCACCCATAGCGACATGACCCACAGCTTCGCCACCCATAGCGACATGACCCATAGCTTCGCCACCCGTAGCGACATCACCCACCCACAGCTTCGTATTTTTCAGCTGGACAAGAACGCTTTAGGACTTTGACATATTGTAAGCAAAATGATTCGCCGCCATCCAATCTGTTGTAGCATACTACCGGAATAGTCAGGGATTTATATTGACGTATGATATCACTAATCGGCAATCCTATTTAAGTAAGATATTGTATGTTAACCGCTGGGCTGTCACCGGGCGCTGGGCTAGCACTGGGTTACCGCTGTGCGCTGGGCTAGCACTGGGTTACCGCTGTGCGCTGGGCTAGCGCTGGGTTACCGTGCTGTCTTTATGTCAACCGCTGGGCGCTGTGCTACACATATTTTGCAGATATAAGCTCATGGCTGAATGGGATCCGAGAACATTGTCCCAAGCACGTCACGATTGTGCTGGTTGGTAATAAAATGGATTGTGATGCGTCCCAGCGAGAAGTTTCATATGAGGAAGCTGAGGCGTTCGCGCTTTCGCAGGAAATCCGGTTTTTTGAAACGAGCGCTTTGACCGGCTTCGGTGTCGAGGATGTATTCTTCTTCCTAGCTGGAAAAGCCGCCAGCACAGCCAACGTCACTGGATCGGCGTACCAGAGTCCACTTTATGCCGGTTCCTTATCCACGGATTCCTTTTCGGAGAATCATAGGCCAGCTTGTTGCTACATGATGTAGACCGTCCACGGATGTAGACCGTCCACGGATGTAGGCCGTCCACGGATGTAGACGGGCGAGACTTATTTTAGATGGTCGACAGTTATTTTAGACGGGCGAGAGTTATGTAATGCGGAGTATTATGTGAGTGGCCGACCGGCTGGTCGGTCCTGCATGATATTGTGTTGGTGCATAATATGTTATCAGGCGCATCAGGTCATTGACAAGTTGGTTAAAATACGGGTGCCGTGAGATAAGTGGCTTGGACCCATGATGCTACATTCATGATGAGTTCTTCTGGGATCAACATGAGGGCCTCTCCTTCTGGAGTGGCCACGGGCACAGCTGCGCTCATGCGCGATTCTAGGGGGTTAGTGTGTTGTGCATCGGACATGTCTTCGAGTATTCTCCAACTGAATATATCATTGGGGACCTTATGACCTTCTGCCTCACTTTTTTCTAATCGGAAGAGCTGTTCGGCAATGTTCATTGCTATTTCTGCCACATCCAACAAACATAGTTTACCATCTTGGTCGGACATTAGTTGCAAATAATCAGGTACAGCAGCTAGCTCCGACAGTGCCTGTCGATCTTCTACATTCGGTGGTTGCAGAAATACTTCTGGGTGGTTCCGTATAAGCGGCGAAGTCTCTTCAATTCTCGATTTCAGCTTCCATCCGAATCTTGGACACCCAAATTGCTTCATTACCTTATGCGTCTCGCGATCAATATCCTCAGGCATGACCCCATTGCCCCCATCATCCTTAAGCGCATCCAATAAATTCATCTGAGACTGCAAATCCCTCGCATCAGTAATCCCATATTTATCCGCCAAGTTAGCCGCACGTCGAGCTATGTTAATACTCAAACTCACCAAGTCTAAATCGCTCAATGACACACCAGATCTCTCGTTCTGAAACGACAAATGGAAGCCGACCGCTGGATAACCCATCTCCGAGACATTTCGCCACCCTAGGTCTAACACAAACACGTTGCAAGTGGCTGACATGGCCTACGCGGTGGGGGGCAGTGTGTCCTGTGGCGTGCTGTCTGTCTTGTGGCACGTGACTGGTATGGCCATTATGATGACGCAACCACACGCGTGTTTGCCTCTGAGTCGGTCGTGTTGGTCGTAAAGTCCAAGGTAATATCTGGCTAGAAGTGCTTGTATTTACCTGGATCAGCGGTGACGTATTTGGGTAGTTTAGGGGTGGTGGGGGTTTCCACCGGTCGTGAGTTGATTTTGGATTGCATACACCCCATATTTTTGATGGACTGGTTGTGGGTTGCGCTGTTGGTATTTTGTCAATCCTGTAAAGGCGATGCGGACGACCTGATAGTTCCTTTTGAAGACTACCCCGATGTGCCTCAAGCAAACAAGGACGATATGGCCGCAGCGCTGACTGCAATGGGCTCAGTCGTCGGGCTAGTGACTTTAACTCTGATGCGGGGTCGTGGCCTGGATATTACGCAGCTCGTGCTGCCTGCACAAATCTGGTTCAAGAGGCATGTGTTGTCCGCGGCGGAAGTCTGTCGAACCAAGTGCACTAGGACGTTAAAACACAACACAGACGATGAAGCAGAACTGCAGGAACCTACAGACCGTTTGACCCTAGTGCTTCGCCCGCCCGCTCTGCAAACCGTGCCTTCTTTCTGTAAGAAAGCTACCACTAGATTGCTGCAACCGAAATCGATGGGCCTTTCTTCAAGTGTCGAGGAAGAGGAATTCGGGCAACGCCGGATCCTCGCACCTCGGACACCCCAACGGCTCAGGACACTTTCCTCTTACACGCTCCCCGTCACCAGCCGAAAGACACCCTGTCAACGCAAGCATTCCTCGCCTGCCGACAGCCCCCGCGGAAGTGTCACGTCCGCCACTACCTCGGGCCGCCGCGATTCCATCAGCATCAAAGCTAAACGACTTCTCGCACGATTACTCATGCAACCAGACTATACCGGCCTCAGCTGGGAGTGCCAACTGCGGCCTCCACGCCTTTCGTTCGCCGGATGGGAAAGCCGGTACAAAGACGAAAACTGGCGGCTTCTAATGCGAATGCTCGACGACGAGAATCCCACCTTAGAATGCGATTTTGAGGACAGTGTGGTCTAACCTTGTGCTGTAACTCTATGGTATGACTCTGTGATAAGATTCTGTGCCCTAACTCTGTGCTCTAACTGTGTGGTTGCCCACACCCGCTCTCGCGTACATCCACCCGCTCTCCACCATTCCATATACATCGACGGTATGTTTCGTGACTCCGTTGTGGGTTACTAACACTCCGGTAGTTGCTCCCGGTAGTGGGTTGCCGTCAGTAATGAGCTGGGCCGCTCCAGGATTTGATTGCCCCGAAACTATCGATTTTTGGTGCGGCTATTTTGGCATGCCAGTTACGCCGGTAATTATTCTCAGCGGCTTTCTAGGCTCAGGCAAGACCACCTTGTTGAAGAACTTGTTGGAGAATGTGGATGGTCACAGGATAGCAGTTGTTCGGAACGAATTTTCGGACGGCCCGATGGACTTCGAGGCCCCGCTGCTGGTGGAGGAAGACGAAGACATTGGTGTGGTCATGGAGCTTCCCAACACGTGTGTTTGTTGTTCTGCCAAGTCCTACTTTGTTGCCTCAATCAACAACCTCATAAAGAAGAATAAGGGCGCTCCTTTTGACTTTGTTATCGCCGAGATCTCGGGCCTCACTGATCCCATTGCGGTCGCAGACGAATTCATCTCTTCCTTCGACCCGGTGGACGACTTGGCGAGATTGACGGCACTTGTAACGGTCCTGGATGCCCACAGGACCTCTCTCTTACTGCCAGGTCATGTCTCTACTACGGACTCACCTGGCCCCGCAAGGACAAGCACCACCACCCCAGGGCCTCCCTCCCGGATGGCAGCGTCTCCGGTGGCAGCGTCCCGGACGGCGACAAGCTCAGATGGGGCAGCAACAAGTGGTCAGGCAGAGGAAGGAGGCGGAGGTAGCAAGGCGGTTGAAGGTGAGCACCAGTTGAGTTGCAGCGAATTGCTGGTTCGATTTTTGGTGTCGGCAGATATGGTGTTATGTAACAAAGTGGACCTGATAGCGGCGGAGGAGCGTGTGTGTCACCTACGCAAGTGGCACAGCCGGATCCGTGCGATGGCTCCGGACGCCATGATTGTGGACACAGTATACTCAAACGTGCCCATTGGGTCACTTTTGCGTCTGGCCCGCTCGAACCCGGGCTGTACGTGCTGTGTAGGCGAGGCAACGTGCCGGTACAGCCAAGAAGCGCCCACCTCGTTGGTTCGCGTGCTATCTCGCGACAAGGGCGACAGCAAAAGCCTAGACCTCGAAAAACTGCTCGGAGATCACGGCCTCCTTTCCGCAGATCTCTCTGACGACTACTTCTATGCCGGAATTACACAACCCGTGAGCAGCTATCCCGAACCCCATGAATGGGTCCATGGCATCAGCCGAGTCGTCATCGGTGGCCGGACCTCAGCGGACATCGTGCTCTCGACCGAACAATTAACGGAACTGGAGTGCAGACTATGCAACTGGGTCTGGGAAACGAAACCCCTTCTGTATAGAGCAAAAGGACTAATACAGACCAATACTAATCACTGGGCAGAACTCCAAATATGCGGGGAGTCTGTAGCCATATCTAATCTCGACAACGCAACCATAAGTAAGCAAAACACACACTTCTGCTGGGTGCAACTTCGACAACAGGGTTCGGTATCCTGCAAGTGAACTCCTGCGGGGTTTACTACTGCCTCATTCCTTTTGTGTTAGAGGGCAAGACTCGATGCCTCTTCATTGGGCGAGATTTGGACAGAGAGACGATTTTGAACATGTTTGTATTCTGAAGGACAGCTACTCCAGCTGCACTCCAATCAGCTTGCGTGTTTGGCAAGTCTGGTTGGTTGACACGTGGCTGGTTGACACGTGACAAGTTGACACCTGACAGGTTAACTTTCGGGTTAGGTTCCAAGCTGTTATATAAAGTCTCTATGTGACGGCCTCCTCGTGAGCGCCACCGGTGGATGCTTCGGTGCGATCTCGACCAGTGGA
>NW_011646045.1:148161-163383 GCF_000223845.1 Gregarina niphandrodes | reverse complement strand
GCCTCTTCATTGGGCGAGATTTGGACAGAGAGACGATTTTGAACATGTTTGTATTCTGAAGGACAGCTACTCCAGCTGCACTCCAATCAGCTTGCGTGTTTGGCAAGTCTGGTTGGTTGACACGTGGCTGGTTGACACGTGACAAGTTGACACCTGACAGGTTAACTTTCGGGTTAGGTTCCAAGCTGTTATATAAAGTCTCTATGTGACGGCCTCCTCGTGAGCGCCACCGGTGGATGCTTCGGTGCGATCTCGACCAGTGGATGCTTCGGTGCGATCTCGACGACGGCCGTTGCAGGGTTGATTGCCGTTGTATGGTTGATTGCCGTTGTGTGGTTGACTGCGTGGTGTGGAGGCGCATTAGATGTGCACCGTTTTTGTCAACTGGGACACGAAAGGGATGACGACTTCGCCCATGAGTTTGGTCTCCTGGGCTCCAAGAGTGACGTCGATACAATAGGACTGAAGGTTGTCGACAACGGTGTTTACTGCTTCGGAGAACAGCGAGCTTGTTTTGCGTTGGACTTGCGTTTCTTCGTCACTCGTGTTCGAACGGGCCGTGATGCAAATGGGGAGCGTCTGCGATCTGTAAACCTGCAAGGCCATGGGCAGTAGTAATGATGCCAGCCGGTCCTTGTAGAAGCCTACGTAGGCGATAATGCTGTTAGACCCCTTTCTAACTTGAACGCGAGGAATTGTTACTGGTCCTCCAACTAGGTCCTGGGACATCCAATCCAAGTATATCGGAGACTCTATCTTGATCTCTGTGGGCAAGGCAGACAGCACTGCCAGCTCAACAATCAAAGTGAGTTCGGGCGTGTTTGGAGGCACATACAACCGGCGCAACTTCAGGTCAATTATGCGATTTCCGCCGTCGCTGGAGTTAGAGACTGCACCACCGCCCAACTGTACAGTTTGGGCGACGTGTTTTTCGCTCAACGTCATTTCTTCATTGTTGATCCGGAGCCTGGCTGCCAGACTCATTTCTTGAGTTTTAATCAGTAAGGCTTGATTGAGTTCTAACAGACCAGAGAGCAGTTCCGTGATTGAGTCACCCACAGACAAGTTGGCTTCCAGCAGAACACGCTGCATCACCATTTTCCCTTCCAGCACCCCTTTCTGGACGTGCTCTTCGTTGGCAAATGTGTGGGCGACAGGGTCCCCCGATGAAGAGGAATTTTTGGTCGTAGCCGACAGCGCCTTCTCGCAGTTGTAGGTGTCGCTGCCGCTCTCGATGCGCCCGGCCGTGGCCGTCGCGGTCATTCCAAATCCTGAGAATTCACGCGCACCGAGAACAAAAGTCAAGTTCGAGGTAATGTCCGCGTCCACCAAATCCGTCTCCGCGAACGGAGTCCAAAACCCGGCGACCAGCGTGCCTGTTATGGGCAATGTGGAACCCAGCGAAACCGCTACCCGATCCAGCACCGACGCCAGAGGCTCTTTCCACTGAATAATCCCGATCGGGGACAGGGAAGCACCTCCGGAATACGACGCTGAGCTGCTTCCTTGTGACAAACCCGCCACTGTGTCCGCCACGTCGCCAGCAGCACGAAGACCCTGATTAGACGCCTCGCGCACGGCCATGAGTATGTTCGATCCCACTGCGCGGCCTACCTCGGAAAGCAATTGCCAAGCTGGACGGGCAGTCTGGCCATTCGACGGCACTGGCACAGAATCCCGCAGGGAACTGGGCTCCTCAATCCACGACTCATCACCACTGGAGGAACCACCGTTTGAGGAACCACCGTTTGAAGAACCACCGTTTGAGGAACCACCGCTTAAGGAACCACCGCTTGAGGAACCACCGCTAGAGGAACCACCGCCAAAGGAATCACCGCCTAAGGAAGCACCACTGGCTGGGGAACTATCGGCACCGGAGGAATTATCCGCAGCTGGCGAACTGCCGCTCAACGAACTAAAACTATTACTGGCACTTTGGAGGTCCGATAAGGTAGAGGTCACTGCCCTCAACACGCTCCCCATTATGTTGCTCAAGGGGTCCGCCTGTAGCTGACGCCTGCCACCGACAGCAGACGGCGAAACCAGTCTTCGGTCCCGCCCCCGTGCGTAGTAGCTGGCACCAGTTTCCTCAGAGAAGAACATCTCATCGCCAGACGACGGAGGATAACGCTGCACCGATGCGGCATCGTCTTCATAAAAGACCGAAGGAGCGCCGCCTCCCCCGTATTCATAAAGGGTAGCAGGCAACCTTCCGACTCGAGGTAAACCCCCTTTCTGGTATAAATCCCCCTTTTGGGGTAGACCTCCAGCATGGGCTGAACGCGAGTGGTGAATGTCTGCTAGTGGCTTCGACCAAGTCGCAGATACAGCGCGCCCAGCATTTATGTCGGACCCGTATCCGGGTTCCCACGCCTTGCTGTCTCCTGCTCCAGGTAATCTTTGCGCGGGAACCCACAAGCCGTGGTACGCTGAAGAGGGTTCCCGTTTGTCTTGGTAGCTATCCCAGTCCGTTGCACCGGCGTCGTACTCGTAGGTGTTATGTGTCCAACCGGTCAAATGGGGAAGCTGATAACCAGGAAACGGAATTCCGTTTGCTACCTGTTGGTCGTCCCCGAAGACCATTTTTTTCGAATCACGTTCATCGAACCTCGGATGAGCATATCCGATTTCGATAAACTCTCGGTGATAATGCCGATCATTCGATGTCAAATCCGGTCTCGGATCATTGGACCTAAGGTCATGAGATCCAGCTTCAATTACGTCATCCTCGTCACTCTGTTCCATGGGATACTGTCCATCCTCACCCGCATCATCCCTTCCCCCGTAGTATGCAGCCTCCCATCCCGGCTGAGACACTCTTAGGGCCCTTTTGATTTCTTTGCGTGTGGACCCCTTCTCTTTTAGCAGTCTGCGGAACCGACGGCGCTCGCCATGGAGCGCCCTGCGTGTTTCTCTGCTTGGAGTCATTAGTACCAAATCGCTGGGCCACGCCGGGAACCCTTGTCTGGAGTATTCCCCATTGTCCAAAACTATCCTGTTGTAGCTATCCATCTTCATGAGCGAAGTGGTTATAGTATCGCTAAGGCCAGTAGACTCAACATAAAGGTGGCTCACCAAACCGGATTCCAATGTGACATTTGGGAGCGGGAAGTCCATGTCAATTCCTGCCAAGGCCGCACTCAGTATTAAGTCGTCTTTCGGGAGCAGCGAGATGTTTACAGTGCCACCAGATCTCTCCTGTAGCTGTCGTCCCTCGACTAGATCCTCGTCGACTACTTGCGGTCCACCCCCCGAAGGTCCATCCACCGATGTCGAAAGTTGTCTTGGAGAGGACCAAATATCCCCCTCCTGGTTCGGGTCAAGGAATCTGGCAAAGACCCGTTGTAATTCGGGGCTGTTGATCAGCTTGCCTCTGAAGCGGAATGGATTGAGACTCTTCATGAAACCCAAGTTGGGCGTTTCCACTTCTCCGATTGTTACATTGTTCGATCTTATCTGCATTACGACCGATCCTAAACTATCTATTGAAATATTACCCTTGTTCATGACGTTACCCTCCACAAGTAGGGGTAGATGAACCGAAGAACTAGACTTCTCCAACAGACTAATTTTGTCAATAATAACGTTCTCCGGACTCAAAAGACCTCCCACGGCAGTCTGAGGTGGCACGCCAGCAGAGGCGTCTCCAGCAGCCTGCGCACCGAGCGTTCCGGCCGGCGGTACCGCTTCAGAGGCCGTCCCTGCCGAGGAGGTCGTTGACCCGCTGGAACTGTACGACGAGTTTTCCAAATCCGATGGCAAACCTTCCACCGTCGTCGGCGACGGCTCGACGATGGAAAGCTCGAAGTATCGGTGGAAGGGGATATTTCCAAACTTCAATCCTGCAACATGCACGTCAACTAAACCCTCCAAAAACCATTTCGTACCGATACCATTAATGGTAGCTCGAATAATCCTGAAAAACTCGCTGTCGTTCTCCACGGTCATGACTCCTGACGCGACGTATTTTGTCCGCGACGAACCATCTACTGAACTCTCATCCAGCAGCAAGGCTCCAATATTCACCAGGCTCCCATCTCTAGAAACTTTGGCCTTCATCTCGCCTCCATCTGGTTCACCTTCGTCTGGCGCCGCTTCATCCTCGTCCATTCCTCCGTTTGCCGACGTTCCAGCTAAATCCTGCAGCACTCTCTGGTCATTGTTGCGCAACAGCACACGTGTGCGGCGCGCATCAAAATATGGTCGATCGACATAATATACAGTCAGTGGTTTATTGTTAGTTATCCGGGCAGTAACCGCTGCTGGGCTCAATAATCTCCCCTGGACCTTTAGATTAAAACCTGTTCCTGTGACTTTTCCAATATCCGTAGATTCTGGAATCAATTCAGCCGAATTGACTATTTTCTCGATCTGATTTGGAACAACTATACAAAGTATGACGCTTAACCCAATACCAATGATCAACGTGGCAATCAACAGGGACGCTGTCAGCAATCTCCAATGCCTCTTGATCCAGGTCTTCCTGGTGCTGCTTTCCTCGCCAATCAAAAACTGATTTCCCACCGGCGCCATTTCAGAGGACTTCCTGCTGAGTTTCGCACGCAGCTCCTCCGTGAAGCACGACCATTTTGCTTGGAGGGTATCGAGGGCATCCAGGACCCTTTGCTTGAACGAATCTTGGTCTCTATTGGCAAAGTACAAGGACCTGGTGCTCTCTTGGTCCTCAAAATCGGTGCGCTGCAAACATTCTTCGTGCCTGGAGAGAAGTGCACCAGCTCGAGTTCCACCACCCCCAGACTTAGTCCCACCAACCCCAGGTTTAGCTCCACCAGTCTCGGCTCCAAGACCCTCGTGAGAAGCTATGTTATCTGGACAAGGGTCCACATGGAACCCAGGAGTACACCCCGCGGTCGAATGGCCCAAAGAAGACGTACCGGGTGACTCCTGAGAATCCTCGTTCACACCGCGCAGAGAAGCACCCCCGTTGACCGGAGAGACAGGATAGCCCCCGCCTCCGACATTGTCCCCGCTGCGCCAGTCATCGATCACCGGTCCCGCGACGACTCTGCCGTTTATGATGGACCCGGTTCGACGTAGCCCGGTCCCGGATCGACGCAGTTCGGACCCGGATCGACGTAGCTGGAGTCAGGCCGACGTAGCTCGGAGCCGGGTCGACGTAGTTCCGGCAGTGAGTGAGGCATTTGCGGAGTGACCGCACTGGCGGACTCCAGCGGTCCCGCGTCGTTCATGGACGCCTCCAGTTCAATTTGAGGCGGTCGCAGATTCTCCGCGTTCCCGATCTGAATGATGCACCCCGTCGAAATTGACCGTACGGGGAGCGTTGTGGAGGAAGGTCCGAGAGAGGCATCCAGTGAGGTCGCGGCCGCCGGGCGCGCCTGGACGGCGGAGGAAGCGATGGACGAGGCCGAGCGGTACAGCCCGAACCGCTGGTAGGTGGGGGGGACGTCCGAGAAGGCTCCTCCACTGCGCCTGAACGGATACTCGAAGCCAGCCTGGTAGATCTCCGGCTGGTATGTCCCTGGCTGATACGTCCCTGACGGATATGACCCTGAGGGGTATGTCCCTAAAGGGTGTGTCCCTGATGGATAGGTCCCTGGCTGGTAAACTCCTGGGTGGGCCACCTGCGGGTACTCCGAACGTGGCTGATCATTGTTCCCAAAGTGAAGAGGGTAGAGTCCTGCCCGGTCGAAAGTGGGTCGCCAGTAGGGGTTTTCTCGGGGCAGGACATGTGTGGAGTGATCGACGTGTGTGGAATGGTCGACGCTCGCGGCACGCTCCTCCGCGTGGTTCTCGAGACGCCGTGAAAAAGATCGGTACCAACGCTTTAGCCCGCGCATTCCGTCCCCGCGACTCGGAGCGCCGCCGCCTGTCGCCAGATCGGCGCCCGTTGGGTCGACGTCTGCGTCTGTCACGACCGAGTCAGCAGCCGCTGGCTCTGCAGCAGCCGACTCCGCAGCAGCGGCTTGCCCAGCCAGGACTTCCTCTGTGCTGCTCATAAAATATGCGCGACCAAGTATTTCGGATAATGTATGCCAGCGCTGAGCGCTGGGGCTCGTCGAAGCTGCTGCTTGCAATTCAAGCCGGGCTTTACTCCACAATCACGAGCTTACTAGTGAGCGACCCGAGGCTGCTTCACACAAGAAACTTCCTAGGAGACACTCCCACGTCCCTTCTCATTTCGCTAAGTAACTGTCATGCCCCCCAGTGGTCTCACTAGCTTTGTTCCCCACCGGGGCTGCCCCCCTCCCCCATGGGTTACGAAGTGTGTTGACGACGGGCGACTAGAGACCAGCGTGACGGGGTTTGTTGTAGGGGACGTGAAGGCGATGAAGGCAGTAGCGTCAGCGCGGGCGCCATGGCCTTCAAAGCTGTCTCCGTTCCACTGGGCAGTGGAGTTGGCGATGGAGGACGAAGAGGCGTCAGTGATTGCATGCCGGGAGTTGGGCGAGACGGCGTTGGAGATGATTAACGTGCGGAACTACAACGGGTTTACCCCGTTGATGCGTGCGGTGCGAGCGCAGTACCGGCGAACGGCGTTGACGTTAATTGCCTTGGGGGCGGATTGCGAGGCGGAGACGCCGAAGTTTTGGCACAACGAATGCTGTCGTGGTCCGGGTTCCTGGTTGCGAAGTTGTTGCAAACCGCGAGACTACAAACCGCCAATTTTCCTATGTCTGGTGCGGCGTGACTTTGCTTTGGCGCGGGCGCTTATGCAGTCCAGTCCGCTGGTCATGGAACATCGTTGGCTTGGTCGGGACGCGGAGGGAAGTGAGTGGCAGCGCGAGGTATTGGAGTACGCTAAGGAAACGGCCAAATGCTTTGAAGAATTCGTGGGCGCGGTGGCCGATTTGATGACCGGCGACCAATTGCTACGTGCAATCAACATACTCAAACTTGGCATCACCCTCGAAGAAGACCCCGAACCTTTACTAGAGGTCCTCCTCGAACGTGTCCCGCATAACTATCTAATTACGCGCAAAGAACTCCAGACCCTCTGTCTTGACGCGGAGTCTTTCTGCGCCATCAGACGCTCCCGAAAACTACTCCAACGATGGAAAGACCTAAGGCAGAGCGTCACTGAGCAAGTAAGCCACGATATACATGACGATATACCACCGGAAACAAGTCGGGGCATCATATACCGACCACCGAGCCCTGACATACCGGAAGGGCCCTACTCAGTTACCTTCCCAGAAGAGACAAGACGCGGGGGCCACGGCCTGGACCCTTCCAAGGCGCGTCTGAAATTACCGCGGCATGCACAGGCCACAGCAGACTTTGCCACAACAGAATTTGCCACTACTGTCTTTTCAACAGCAGACTTTACAATCACAGACTTTACATCAGACCAAACTATACCAGGTTCCAAAACGCTTTGTTCTACTACACTGTGTTCTACTACAGCGAAACCACGACGTTACGTTAATCCCTTGGAACATGGTAACGGAACCTCGGAACTGTCCGACTTAGCGGATAGTGGAGCGACGGGCACTGGAAGTATGGGCGGTGGGATGATGAGCAATGCTGAGTCGGAAGTAATCAGCGGACCGGAAGGGATGGAAAGATTCGGAAGACCGGATGGGGCCGGAAGACCGGATGGGGCCGGAAGACCGGATGGGGCCGGAAGACCGGATGGGGTCGGAAGACCGGATGGGGTCGGAAGACCGGATCCGGTCGGAAGACTGGATCGGGTCGGAAGACTGGATCGGGTCGGAAGACTGGATGTAGTCAGCGGAGTGGACGGGGTCGGTGGAGCGAATGGGGTTGGTGGAGCGAACGGGGTCGGTGGAGCGAACGGGGTCGGTGGAGCGAACGCCGATCGGACTAGAGGCCCCGGTAGCAGTAACGGGCCACAATGGACGCCGTTCCAGATGGCGGCACAGCGCGTGGCCGGTCCGGGGCCGCACTTGGACGCAGCTAGCACCACAAGCAGCAGTGCCAGCAGTCGACCTTTTGGACGCCTTGAGGGGTACGAGGAGTTTTACACCAACCAGTATCCGACCGATGAGCACGAAATAGACCTACCCGAATTTTTCTCGACCTGACGTGTCCCAAAGCTCCGGCACCTTCCAAATGCGTCAAGCGCTGAGTCATTTCCGAACTGCTGGCAAGCTCCAGAAAGCCCACGAAGCTGAGCACACAATGGCTCCGGTAATCCTTACAAGCAACCCGACCACCAGAGTAGCCGACCCGAACCCGAGCAGCCACCATGACTGACGATGTAGTGTATCACTCGTCCAGACTGACGATGTAGTGTATCACTCGTCCAGACATCCCTGCCGACGGAGAAGGTGTGCATGACAAGTATAGTACGTAGCAGTCTAGGCGTAGCAGACTTGGCCGACGTGCCTGATACTCCAGATGTAGCACGCTATCAGATGTAGCAGACTAACACCTCGATTTCGCAGACATCAAACCCAATAGCGATGAGCGCGGTGCCGAAGCCACATGTGTCTCACACCGTTCCGATTTCACAACCAAACTGTCCGCCGGACGTAGGCCGGACCTGTCCGAATAAGTGCCCGGGAAACGGAGCGTGTATGCATGCCTCAGGTGGTTGCCAGCAGTCGTGCCAACCGTGCACACGTGTGTGTCGGGTGATCTGTCGCCCTCTTCCGTGTCCTGAACCAGAGTCGGAGTCGGAATCCTCGGAGTCCGGAATTTCACTTGTCGTATCAGAGTCGGCGTCCGAAGAGTCCAGCATCTCCATCGAAGACCCAGATCCCATAACCGAAACAGAGTCCGAAGAAGAAGAAGAACCATGTGTTGTTAGACGGGTATGTCGTGTGGTGTGTACAACCGTGTGTGACAGCGGATGCAAACCCGCCAATGCAGCGTGTCCCATCCGCCCGAATTAAAGGCACTGTCACGCGGCTTCACACTTTCTGGGGACAGACCCCCAGGGCAGGGTGCCCACGTTACTGTATCTGAGTCAGGCTTCGCGTTTGACCAAGTGCAGCCGATGATACCGGTCGATTACGACAGTTCGCGCCTAACTTGTGCACCCGATAGGGTCCGATCCGGCGACTCTTGACTCGATCAGACGAACGTCTTCGTGGAAGACCCCATAGAAAACCCCATGAAAAGCCTGGTGGTTTGGTTAGACCCCATGGACCTGGTGGTAAGACCCCATGGACCTGGTGGTAAGACCCCATGGACCTGGTGGGAAGACCCCATGGACCTGGTGGTAAGACCCGATGGACCTGGTGGCAAGGCCCCAGGGTGGTAGGCCCACGGAAGATCCCGTGCAAGACAAACAGTCGGTAGAAGAGGAGTCGGTTAAAGAAAGGTTAGTAACGTTGCGAGCGAAGGCGCGACTCGTTTTGTTGTTGTTTGTTTGTTGCAACAATTTGCTTGATTTTTTGTTTATAAGATGGCGTATACAAGTCTGAATGGTCAGCAGCTGAATCGTCGGATTGGGTTGAGGGAGCCTGAAAAGCCACCAATGCCGGAGGTTTGGGAGAGCCGACCGCGTAGCACGAACCCTTTGTCTCTGGATGAGATTGGGGCTGATCTGAAGAAGAAGAATATGATGCCGGCTGGGCAGCCGTTGCGTGCAACTGTTTATTGCACAACGCAGCCGGAGGAAGTTCGGCCACGGGGTGCTGTCCCTGAGGCTTACGAACAGATATGCCGCAGAATGGGACTGCCCACGGAACACTTGGTAGAGGCCTTTGGGGCAGAAGGCTTCCGGGTAGACAAGTGCTTTAGCGCGTGGAAGGCGGGAACGGATGTACTCGAGGTGTGGAAGGTGGACTTATTCTTATCCCCTTTCGAACCCCTCATTAAAATCTACTTCAGGAGACATAAGACCAGCAGACTCCTTCTCCCAGACCTCTACCTACAGCCACTTACACACCCCATGGCCGTAGACTGCTTCGCAGACTACCAATGGCCCAACGGGGACAGGGAACTACTCGATATTCGACACACCAGCTGCGTCGTCGGCTCCTTCCGAAACGCGCGAGAACCAGTGCTCTTCGTCTGTGACAATGAAACACGCCGCAGCGTAAGTGTACACACTCCCCGTCACTATTCTGCACCACCTGGCTGAACACCTTCCCACCTGGCTGAACACCTCCCCCCCCCCCCCCTAACGAGCACGCGCACGGGTGTGAGTATGTGACCACACATGTGTGACTGCTAGTCTTTGATCACGATCTTGGCGGTGGTGACTGAGTTGGCTAAGATCGAGCACGTGCGACGGCGAGAGAGGTTTGTGAGTCGTTCAATGCCGACGACTATTGGGCGGCAAGGCGACCCGGGTTACAGTGAAGAGTTGAATGCGCATTTTGCGGAATTTCTGCACGAAGCCGCTTTGCGTCTGGGCACGAGTGCGGCGTGTGCCAAGTACTGGCGACGTTCTCGGCGTACGTGGGTATTGACCTGGAGTGGGAAGAAGTATGTGAAGAAACGTTATTATTTGACGATCCATCGAAACCAGCCGTTTTTGATGACCTTGAAAAGTGAGACGAAGACGGGTTGCTTTACGGAGGAGTATGACTACACGGCCCATTCGAGTAGTCGTGCATGTAACTCGGTCACCCAGAAGCACAGCTGGTCCTCCTTTATGAAGTCAGAGCGGTTGGCCCCGCACCTGACCTTCGTGGACAACATGCGGGACGACAAGCCGCGCACCTTCTTCTCATTCGAGACGAGCGAAGACCTAAAGGACTTCCAACAAGTCATCGCCACTCTCGGCTACATACACCTCCGCAAGGAAGCCGGCGCTGAAGACACTTGGTCCTGTCCCCAGAGCTCCAGCACAGACCCAGCCATGGAAAAAACCCAGTTGGGAGTTCCGGGAAACAACCAGCTGGCTGTTCCCGCGCAGGGGTCGTGTGGCCAGATTTCCAGCAGCGTCTTGGTCAGCAACAACGTGGGGGACTCGAGTGGTGGGTCGCCGCAGTTCTACGAGGCGCCACCTCTCTACGTCTCGTCGGCCGGGGAGCCGGGTCATGTTTTCACAGCCAGCTCGTTTATTCCAAATCCCGCCTCAACCGCAGTCGTGAACGCAGACGGCATCCGTATGGTCCCACGGCGGGCGCCCAAAGGTTCGCTCTTCGCCCCGCCGGCAGAGGAGGAGGAGGACACGCCCTTCTACAACTCTTATGGGCTGACTACTGCGGTATCTTCGACCACGTCATCCCCTTCGACACCGGGCACTCCACGGGACATGCACTCCTCGCCGCTCAAGAACACAACCGCGCCGATGGCTGCTGGAAAGGTCGCCACTTTCCTCCCATCCCTCGACTCCAGTGCCGATCCCAATGCTGGTCCAAACGGCCACCTCCTCAACGCCGTGGGCGCAAACGGACTGCGGAAGCATCGAGTCCCGCTGGGCACTGTAGAAGCAGCCCCGCGGGAAACAGCTCCGGTGACCCGACTACCCGAATCTCCGACCGCGCCAACGACTGGTAACGTGGGGGTTGGGGTCGTGCACACACGAAGACGGTGGCAAGAGATCGTTAACTTCGGACCAGACGGACAGGTCATAAGCGAAAAACATGTGGACCTAGGCACCGAGTGCTGGCAAGATGATACCTTCTACGCACCCGTGACTAGAGCCACATCCTCAATGAAGAAAGATCTGGACGCATCGAGTGTCGAGTCGGACTACGACTAAGCACTGTTATTTTGCTAGCTAGGTTCTAATGAATATCTATCACTTTTTTCACTGTATTCAACTACACTCGTACTGTACTGTATTGACCCACGCTGACTGTACTTGTTCACGGTGTACTCATCACCCAGGCGGCACTCACCCGCGCTGTGCTGCACTCCACCCACTCGCACCATACCATATCGCAAATTGTCGACTCGCCATTTCGCGAAGGACAACATGGGTCGGTGCGTGCATGTGCATTTGTGGGCACAATGCGCGTGTCAGCAGGGACAGTGTTTTTGAGTGCGGTATGGGGCGCATCATTTGGCGGTTCCTCGGAGTACTGTCATGAGGAGCGTGCGCAGATGCGTTTGTGGATCCACCAGGACGCGACGGCGTCATTCGGGAAAAAGGATGATGGCGAGCGAGGAGTACGTTATGTAGAGGCTCTACGTGACTTGAAGAGTAGTGTGCCGGATTTCGACGTTGGGATGTCATACTTTAAGGATCGGGATGACGGATTAGTTTGCTTCGCTGCTATCACAGAGTTGGGCGTCAACAGCTTTCTGGGCTTCGACTTTACCTTGACACAGATCGAAGAGGGGATGAACAAGCTCAAGTACTCTACCACCCATGACTCGGCTGAAGACGCATTCACCGGTTTGCCTTGGGTCATGTATCAGGAGTTCCAGGAACCGGCTACGGAGCGAGACTTTCGCGCAATTGTCATTGTCACCGATAACGAAGGCAAACTTCATGGCGTCCAAAATTCCGAAAGAGTCGACACGGAAGGCACAATACCAAACACCACTCTCCAAACAAGTTACAACTGCTCCCCCGATTACCAATTACTCTCACCTCACGATCTATTCGACGCCTTCCGACAACGCTCCATCCGGCCCATCACTCTCGTAACACGCGAACACGCTACATGGTGGCGTACTCTTTACGAAGACAACGGCTTCTCTCTCGATAGCGGTGAAGCCATGGTCTTCGAAATAGAAGACATCAGAGCCACCACCGTCAGCCACGCACTTAAACAAGCTATCCATGACTCCAGCTGCCACACACCCACCACCACCACCACTAAGCCAACGACCACGACGACGACCACTCCGACGACCACAACCACCACCACAACAACTACCACCACCACTCCGACGACCACCACGACCACTACACCGACCACCACTACCACACCGCCGACCACCACTACCACACCGCCGACCACCACTACCACACCACCGACCACCACTCCGGCGAGTACCACCCCTGTCCCCACGACCACTACGCCGGCAAGTACGACGCAGAAGCCGACGACTACGAGAACGGCCGTGCCCACAACGGGCCGGGTTACAACCGATACCACCAAGGCCGTGACCACTACCAAGGTTGTGACTACGACGACTAAGACTGCGACGACCAAGACCGCGACGACAGGCCAGAGTTCGTCGACGACTACTGAGGCCGATGAAAAGGGGGGCGTCAACACGCCGGTGGTGGTGGGCAGTGCGGCTGCGGGCGTGACTGCGTTGGCGGGTGCCCTGGGTGGGTTGCGTTACATGCGGAATCAGCCGGCGGACTTAGCGGTGGAGGAACAGATGGATGAGGGCGAACGAGTACCCGAGAATATGCGCGAAGCCCAGATCGAGATGGACGAAGACGAGTACTATTAGGGGTCGTTTCCTTGCTTGAACTGACTTAATGATTGGTGAATGAATGATCCATGAATGCGGGGTGGGGGGCTTGAGAGGAGGGGAGCCAATGAGCGCGGACAAGACACGAGGGGCAACGCGTCTGGGCATCCGTCGGCTGTAACGTAGGGAGCGTAAGGCAGATGGGGGCGAAATACTCAGTGAGGGGTCGAAGTCAGTGGGTCTCGCTTAGGTCTTGGAGGAAAGCGGCAAACGTTTGCCGGGGCGAGAAGAGCGCGGAAAAACCTCCGATGAAAATCCTGTTGCGCTTTTGGGTCACACAAGCGTACTTGGCACACGCGGATTTGGTCGGAGAGTCAAGTCTATCTGCGCGCCGCATCAAGGAATTGGTTGCAGGTAACCGCGACGGGAAGTACCACTCTCTCGCTCAGACGTTTCGCTGGACTTGCTACCGGTTCTCTCATCGTCTCTGTTGGAGGCAGCTCCTTTGGAAAAGAGCGGCGACTCTTCATCCCCAAAAAACTGTAAGACCTCACACCCCTCTCCTGCTGCGTCTCCGGAAAGAGAAGAAACTCGTCTGTCCAGTTGTCCTTGAGCACTCATGCTTGTCCTTGCGCACTCATGCTTGTTCATTCACTCGTGCCGGTGTGCTTGTCCGCGTGCTGGTACGGGTGGTTGTCCGGTACTTCTCCAGCTCTTGCATGCATGCAGCTCTTCCTTATCATGCCTCTTCAGTTTTAGAGTGCTCTCTGGTTGCCGTACTTTGTAAGCTGCTTCCATTCGAAGCATATTACGACCCCGTGAAGCAGCGTTGCGTACGACTGAGCTTCCTGAAGCGACTACTTCTGAAGAGTCGCGAAAGTTTGGTTCCCGCTGATATTTGCTTCGTTGCGAAATCCAAGTCTTTAAGCGACTATCTTCTGAGTGAGCACAACCAAAGTCTCTTTCTTTAAGACTACAGCGGACGGATACAGCGGACGGACAGATTCTTGTTAGCTAGCTGTAATAACTGGTTGTGACCAACCGAACCAAGAAACATTCCTCAAACTTAGACGCGGGATGAGGAGGACCAGAGCATATGGGTGGTGGACGTTCAGCTGTTCCATTTTAGTATGCCTGCTTTCTGCAGTGGCAGCGTTCCAAATCTCAGGCTCGACAGAGATCAGTATACACGCCCTGCGGGAGCTGGAATCGGCGACTTTGACCAACGCCGCGATGGTTCCGACGAACACAGAACTTCTTAAACAATGTCTCGGGCCGAAACTCTGCACCATCTTAGGTAGCAGAGTCTACTATGACCCGTATAAAGGTAAGCTGCAATCCATCCATCGATCGATGAGCTTGTGTGCGAAATAACGCTCGAAATACCGAGATTTCGGTGGCACACTTTCGGTGGCACACTTTCGGTGGCACACTGAAGTCAAACACTCCTCAAGCCACTCTCGAGGAGCTATACCAAATAATACTAGAGAGATAAGACGGGCCGCTAGTCTGGGTTGCAGCCGTACACCAGGGCCTGAGAAGCACGCACGCGCACGTGTGACTCATCACGTGTATTTTGTAGGGCGATGCATCCAACAGGGACTACTCGATTCCGGAAGGCCGCCGCCTGAATACCCCGAACTTCCACAGGCTTGTTCTTTGGGCATGCGGCTGCACGAATATTTAAAGCAAACAGAGACCAGGACAACCCAGATCAATGCGGGAACATCTCAATCGGAGATATCTCCATCACTGTGAGACACATAAGGCCAACGCCACTCCTCCTAAAAGACACAGAGGGTATGTCAACGCGGCCAAGATCAAGATCATGCATGGCCAAGATCAAGATCATGCATGGCCAAGATCAAGATCGCGATCGATCAAGGTAGTAACCAAGGGCAAAGGGGCATCAGTAATCACAGGGACGGCAACCAAGTGAAGCCACGGCAAGCAAGTGGCCGTGTCCACCGATCATATCCAACCAGAAGTACATTGTCA
>NW_011646045.1:121523-147762 GCF_000223845.1 Gregarina niphandrodes | reverse complement strand
TAACCAAGGGCAAAGGGGCATCAGTAATCACAGGGACGGCAACCAAGTGAAGCCACGGCAAGCAAGTGGCCGTGTCCACCGATCATATCCAACCAGAAGTACATTGTCAAGCCATTACATTCGGGTATGTTTGCGGCGTAACGTTCGGGGTGGGTCGGGTGGAGCCTTACGTGTGGCGTGTTGACGGATTGGAGGGGCGAGGCCTTGGCGATGAGTTCGCCGTCGTAGCCGTAGATCTCGGTGGTGGAGATATGATGTCTGGCGACCCAGGCTGCGATGACGGTAATGTCGTCCCACTTGCCGCCGGTGAATCCGGGCATGCCGCACTCTGCCGTGTAGTTTTTGGCGAATGGTGTGCTGGAACGCGGATCCTGGGATTTCCAGCTTGCCGCTTCCGTGAGAGCACGTGCGATATCAGTTCCTTCTGTGAGGAGCGTATCATCGTGCAGGATGAGGGCTTCGAGCGGGGTGAGTGTGAGTGTGCAGAGCGAGCTGATCTCCCATGGCCAGAGGTTGTCCCAGAGGCCGTCGCTGGCCATGAGGAGTAGGTCGCCTTCTTCTACCCGTAGATCGAAGCAGTGCGCATGTTTAGGAGCGTCTTGGGCGGGCAGGACGAAGCCCTTTCCGTTCTCTATATTTTTGAGTCCTAGGATCTTTTCAATCACTTTACGCGAGGGGGTTTTCGAGAGCTGGAACGGGCAATTGAAGAAGTGCGTCATCTCCGGGGTCCGGAAGTACGGCGTGATGTGGCCCTTGTTATTCCGACGTAATAAGCTAACGCCAGAGTCTCCCAAATTGCAGATTCCCAGCTCCTGCCGCATCGGGTCGAAAACTGCGATAGTGCAAGTCGCCGAGCCGTAACTGACAGGGGCCTTCGCCGCCAATGTCATCAACTCCCGCGCTAACAGACTCGGCTTCAGATGCAACGAATGGATTGAGTGGTATGCATCCTCCCAAACGTCCTTGATCGCCGTTACCAACTCATCTGCGTAAGCACGAGAGTTCACACCCAACTGCTCCCATGCTCCTACTCCATCTGCCAGAGCTAGCACACGCCCATCCCGAGACACGTAAAAAGAGTCTGCACCACCCGTCATCCTTTTCTCCGGGTGCGTCGTCATCGACCACCCAGCACGCAAACACAGATACTCATTCGTCAACTTGAGAACCTTCGGCAAGTCGAATAATTCCAGCATAACATCGGGATCATGTAGTAAACTCGTCACGTAACTTGGCCAATTGGCTACACGACTCCGCCTCTTGTCGATACCACTCTTCTGTTGCCGCCTCCCCCCGTGGTGACTTAAGCAACGAACCAGCGTGTCCAGGTGTTTCTGCTTCTCGCGCCGGCGCGCCTCGTTCCTGGAACTCCGCTGACCAACGGTAGCTACTTGTTGACCCACCGTAGCTACTTGTTGACCCACCGTAGCTACTTGTTGACCCACCGTAGCTACTTGTTGACCCACCGTAGCTACTTGTTGACCCACCGTAGCTACTTGGTGACCCACCGTAGCTGCTTGTTCACGCACCGTCGCCACTTGTTGACCCACCGTCGCTACTTGCTGGCCCACCCTCGCCACTTGTTGACCCACCGTTGCCACTTGTTGGCCAACGTTCGCCACCTGCATCTCCCCGAGGGTGGCTCCATCAAGCGACATACCGTCGGACGACCCCCCTGTCGTCCCCCCTGTCGTCATCGAATGGGTTGTGGCGGTTCCGGTGTGGGCCCCGGTCCTGCTCAAGTCGGTTTTGAGATCAGCGACCTCATCTGCGGCCACGGAGGTAGCCGAGGTGGAGACCTCGGAGCCGAGTAGGCCGGCCGCGCGGTAGTCTTCGCGGCCGTCCTGTTCCTGTTGGGCTTGTCGAATAAGCCAGCGACGACAGGCCTGGGAGGTGGCGGCACCGGTACCGCTGATGGTAGGTGAGCGTTTACCGGCCCTTTTTTCTTCGAACGCCTTGGTCGTGGGTGAGGAGCTGAGCGGGGTACCGGCGGCTTCAAACCGGGCCCAAGCGGGTTTCGAGCAGAGTTCATTCGGCTGAGCGGTGGACGCTTCTCGGGCAATATTGGCGCGACGTGGCCGACTCTTGTCATCCTCGTTACGAATCAGTTGTCGTCCGTGCCTCGGTGTAGCCTGTTTGGGACTGTTAACGCCACAGACCCAACTGGTACTAAGTCGGGTAGTGTTGAGTCGGTTGCTGGAAACACTTTGACGTCGTCGTAGACGTTGATTTGACAAACGGAGACGAAGTCGCTGCGGGAAAATAACACAGACATTGTTGAGGGAGTGACTGGGACTACCGTCATCGCAAATGGGGTAGTTCGGGTCACATTTCCATGAGCCATCAGCAACAAATTTGAACTGCATTAACCCACTTAGACCAGGTACAGTCTCGTGTAAATCTATCCAGTGACAACGGGATACAGGACACCACCACATTGGCAAACCTCGAGACCATGGGGGTTGCGTGAAGGTCCCAAACACTTCGACATAATGAGCAGGCAAATTCCACATTAAAACCAGATGTGTGGTAGTATGATGCTCCGTTTTCAGTCTCCATACCGGCGATTGACCCGTTGCTGACTTGGCAATGCTCGGACCCTCACCCGTACCGATCCCCGCCGGGTGATGTTGGCCATAACAACATTGGTTGTTCGAAGTCACATAAAAGTAGGGCAATGATAACTTCTCAGACACTGCCGCACACGGCGTCGAACACGATCGATCCAACAACCTACAAATGTGCGGCACACGCCGTAAACCGACTGGATACTCAGCCGGCAACGTCTCCTCCTCGCCTTGGGCGCGCACCACTTTCGTCCGCAGGGCAAACCCCAACACCGTGCACACGTGTCTCACATCGTTCATTTCTTATTTGCGCCCCAAAAAGCGATTCGTCTCCAACCACCATCATTCAACCACAACCACTGTGCTCCCTTACCGCTGAGGCCCCTTACCGGCCTCTAACCGGACGGGCACAGTGATCGGTTAAAACCTGTCAACCCCATGGCTAGTTGATCTGACAGAATTTTTTTCATCAGAATTTTGCTAACCGAGAGCTCAGCACTTTTCCTGAAAAATCTCTCGCCTTGCAGCGAAAACGGCCGCTCCTTTGCGCACAGAATCCGTGACTTGGTGCAGCCGCAATTTACCTACGCCCACGGACTGCCGGAAGTAGGATGTGCGCGAGAGCAGATGGTTAACGAAATTGAGCCACCACCCATCCCACGAACTGTCGACAGTGATGTAGATCTGGCGGTTCAGCTGACAATCCATTTGCAGATAAGAAAGTAGGGCCACGAGTGTGCAGCTGAAATATGCAGCTGACCGCTGGGCTGCACCCAGCGCCAAAGACTGCAGCAGCTTCCGGTCAGTTTTGGTCGTTTCCCAATGCAATCGCTTGCTACAGAAGCTACGGCTGTACTCAAAATTGCCCGTCTCGCTAGCTATTCGCAACGCCTCCTTGTTGCTAATAACACCCCGCCGACGGACTGAAATCGGCGAACTTTCTTGCCAGACAAACCGAATGGCCAGCCTGAAAACCTCTCCAATGTGCACTATCATGTGCTCCAGGGTCGCACTAGCGCTCTTCGGGTTCGTCTCATACGCATCAATGTAGTCCAGGTCCGTCAGATAACGATCCTCAATCGAATACCGGCCGATCTCAGTATTGATTACGCAGCCGCGAGAACCGGGGTTCGGATCCTTCAAAGACACATTGAACCCCGGGTCGATTAACACCGCAATGTCCGCACCCCGCGTACGCTCTTTTTCGTGCTGGCTCCGGCGCCGCTGCCCTTCGTGACGCCGCTGCCCTTCGTGACGCTGCTGTTCCTCATGACGCCGCTGCCCTTCGTGACGCTGCTGTTCCTCATGACGCTGCTGTCCTTCGTGACGTTGTTGCCCTTCGTGACGTTGTTGTCCTTCGTGACGTTGTTGGTTCTCCCTAGTGTGCTTGCCATTAGCGTCAGCGTTTGCGTGGTGGTTGATGTTTACATTATGGTTGGAGTTCTGGTCTAGGGTATTGCGTTGGTACCAGGAAGCGAGTAAGCTGGCAACGGCATCGTTACAGACTCCCACACACTTGACGGGCAAGAGGCAGTCTTCGAGAGCGAGATCGAGCACTGTCGTAATGTCGAGGCCGTTGATCGGGTGATCGGGTGCGTAAACCATGGCCGACTTGACGCTTGTACTACACACGGGCAAAGAGGCTACGACCGCGACCGGTAGCATTTCATTCAGGGTCGCATTAGGCGGTAGATTTCGACCCAGTGTTTCCGCTGCGCGACGGAAGAACGTTGCGCAATTGGTCTCATTTCGCCGACTCGTCTGCGTCTCGCTCAACCCCTCTACGCGGATACGCCCCCCTCCGAACAAATCGCCACGAATCGTCTTGATCCCATCCCGACTCCATAACACCGCAAAATACATACCCACCTCCTCCCCCGTCGGCATCGTATTGATGAACGTATCGTTCATGAACTCCGCGCCGTTCAGCGACGCCTGTCCCCCGCGCGCCGATGTTATGCACTGTAACAACCCTGCCTTGTTCTCCATCGCCTCCTCCACCTGGTCTTTGAAGTACTGGATGTAACTCTAAGCAGATACACTCTCTACTTACCCCCCTCCGCGTACGCAGTATGCGCGCACTTTGCGGCGCTCAAGTGTGTGCACACGCGTGTTTCAGCGCATACGCCTGTCTGTTTTTAGTGCATACGCGCGCTTTCAGTGCTTCTTACAATCGCGCGATCCGTCACCGTCATTGGCCCGCGCTGTTGTACCTGAAAGGAACGGGCTGCGTCCCCAACGGACGTTTCTCACTTTAGACATCTTCACCACCGACTTGACCCAAACCGGCTTCGGAGACATCCGCGACGTCGACGAAGGGGTGTTCATTCATCCGGATTTATTTATTCCGCCCATCTTCTTCCGCCGCTGGTGCAACACCTGTCTGTTTGCTTGCAAACAACCCGATAGCCACGGGAGCTCGTACCTATGTTGACGCGCCAGGGAAGATGAACCAGGGAAGGTTCATCGCCACGAAGTTACCAGGGAAGGTTCATCGCCACGAAGTTACCATAAATGTCGAAAATAATATGATGCAGGATGGGGAGGCATTCAAAGAACAATAACGCAGGATCAATGTTCACCTACCATGAGAGGCAGCAGATGCCTCAGCTTCTCAGTCGTCCACGACGAACGGAGACGAAGCACGCTAAACTAGGAAACGAGATTAATCAATGTGGCATTTGTCTTCATCAACCTAAAGACCCCGTAGTGGTCATAACTAGCGGAGTTATCTATTGCAGGTCTTGCATTATTCTCAGTCTTGGAGAACAGAAAGAAAAGGCCAATCAACTTACAAAAGAAAAAGAAGCTGCTCAAAAACTACTCATACAACATCGGAACAAGAATCAACGAGATTTGACAAAAGCCTTCCAGGAGGCAAACCAGCTAGTACGACCAGACCAGGAGTCTTGTTCGATGGAAGAACGGGACGATGAGCTGAGCGACGACACTGCCGAAGTCAAAGAGACTTTGAAAGCACAGCGAGTAAGCCTTAGCACCTACCAAGGGATCTCGCATCAGAGATCTCGCATCAGAGAAAGGTGGGAGGTGACACCTGCTAAGCTCACATCAGGATACGTTCCGGTTTTAGAAACAAGCTCCAGTCAGTGGTGGTCCTCCACCTCCGGTGGATTTCTGGACCGGTTCATTGGACAAGGACGAAATTGAGGAGTTGGAGTCGCGGGCAAATGCGAAAGTGAGTAAGCATCGTGTGTGTCCGGTGACTGGTCAACGCATGAAATTCCAGGACCTGTTGGCCATCAAGCCTAAGATTGACGGCGACGGTAATTGGCTCTGTGATGTGTCTTCACAGGCCCTAAGAAATAAGCGGGTTGTATGTCGCCAAAAAGATGGGTCATTGATATGCGAAGTGAGTAAATGTGTTTTTCACCCCTTGCTGTCAGCGCGTTGTGTTACACGCTCTTCCTTTTCAGGCTATTTGGAATGAGTTATTCCCACAAGAATCTGTCGTCCACGTTAGGTCCGGCGTCCACGTTAGGTCCGGCTTGTGAACGACTAGTTGTGAAGGACTAGTTGAAAATCCCGTCGCCATCACTGGACTTGGACCTGCGCTTCCAATGAGCTTCTGTTCGTGGTTGCCTCGAACACGCTATGGGCCAACGTGAACCTTCCCTGGCTCGCATGCAGGTCATTCTGCACTTCTCAACTACAAAAACATCAATTTGAACCGACCTCCTGAACCGACCCGCACCTGAACCGACCCGCACGTTCTGAACCGGCCGGTATCTAGACCGTATCCGGACCACCCTGGTTGGTGGTCTCGTCCCCTTTTCGTGCCCCCGTCCTTACATGGAGAAGGTAATGGTACTTCATAAACATCAAACATATTGTTGAAGTGACCAGCACCATCATCAACGACAGTGCCGCCACCGCAGCACACCAGACGGTCGTCGACGAGAAACTTAAGCTGGTACCTCCCAGGTTTCCGTGGTAATCTTGCCACGTAGCAACGACGAATGGGACAAAATTCCATGGGGATAGAGCGCGTCCATGGTGGATTCGTGAAGTCGCCTACGATCTGCACATTGTTGCCGGGCTTATCCCAGATCCATTTGACCACCCAGCAGTTCCATTCCTCGTCTATGATCTTACGAACTCGAATGCCACGCCACCACTTTTGGATCACCGACTGCAGCAAATCAACATCTCCATCTTATCCCTCACACACGTGTTGGCAGATATTGTGAGTGATGGGACGGACGATGGGTCGTGAGTGATGGGACGATGGGTGATGCAAATGAGCCCCCCTGTCAGCCGTCTCGCAGGTGTTTCTTACCGCCGAAACACTTCTTAACCTTGCAACCAGGTCGATAAGATGCTTCAGCTCAGTTTGTTGTTTTTTTCTCCAAGCTAGCCAAGCATGCTGTATTCTCCTCTACAGTACAGGTGTCCTCTCCGGGTAAATTAACGCGGTCAGCCCGTGTGTTCAACATCGAACGAGTGGTTACTTACGGCTGCAGCGGCTCTAGCAATTTCGTGTAGATGAATGTACTTTTTTAAAGTCCGTTCCTCACGCATTGTGTGGCCCCTCCACAGAGCTTGGATTTTGGCGGCAGCCAGATTGCGCCTCACTTGCTCAGTCTTCTGAACTTTCATTTGATTGTAATACTCCCTCGCTCTATGTCCCCTCCACCATTTCTGAATCACCGTCTACAAAACTCGAAATGTCTTTTCCATCTGTCTGTCCCTCCTGCAGCGGGCCCGCTCTTGAGTGGGCGACAGTGTCACGAGGTGTATCATAAATCGATGACCGCCTGAGCGTTTGAGGGCGGCCAGAGCAGACAATTCGTGGACCAAATACACCAGATAGAAACCTGCTCGGCATAGTTCGCCGGGTTCCTACCATGCGCCCAGTTGGTACTATGCGCCCCGTAGGTACTATGCGCCCCGTAGGTACTATGCGCCCCGTAGGTACTATGCGCTCGATTGGGACATGTAGGTATCATAGGAGTAACCGTCAGACTTAGCAGGATGTACGTACATAGCTTTTATGACCCCCTAACGTGATGCTTAGCGATTGATGCCAGCCCATCTGTTTCACGTCCGGTTCAAGTACGGTGGTGCACTCATTTTGTGTTGTTGATCTGGATTAGGCCAAACGTGATAGATTTAAATGTGATACATTACCGCTGCTTCATAAAGATAGCTCAGCCTTAGCAATGATAGACTAGAAAGACCACTTTGAGGCGTCTACAGAACAAATGATCAGGATGATGTCCCAATTGAGTATGCGTCCCAGTTCAACCTGTCCCAATACCGGCTTAGGTCGCCTAGGTAACTTGGACGGTCTGGTGACTTTGACGTCTGTGCTTAAGTGGTTGCCGACTCGGGTTTGGTTTATGGGTGAAGTCGGTTACGACTGGGGGTCGGTTACGACTGGGGGTCGGTTACGACTGGGGGTCGGTTACGACTGGGGGTCGGTTACGACTGGGGGTCGGTTACGACTGGGGGTCGGTTACGACTGGGGTCGATGGTGGTGGGTAAGGTCGGGATGAGGAACTCACTATCCGTGCTACCGTCTTGCAAATAGTCGCAGGTTCGGTCGTCGGAGGCCACAACGGTATCCTGGTGGTCGTTCCCGCTATAGTTTGAAACCATGCAGCCCGCGATCGGGGAGTATGGATGGTGGGTAGGCTCCCATTCTCACTGCCGCCACTCTCGCTTCGCGTCGTCCGCATCAACATATTCTCGCGCGCCAAGCTGCTGGAAATAGGGGTAGATTTCCTTGAGGGCCAGCTAACCAGTCGCTAGCTAACCCGTTACGGTTGCACTCGGCCAGTCGGGATCACCCGGTCGACTATGCGGACACTTTCAATCCCGAAACCCTAGCGTCTCTCCCGTACATCTGACACGTGCTCCTAACTTTTTTCGGCAGCTGTAGTCGCGCCATATTCGGGAGTCTTCGCTCCTGCATCTACTCATGTTTAAAAAAACTATCGGGGAAAACCATGGACTCCTCAGAGGAAACCACTACCGACCGCCGTGTGAGCTATCATGACGGACAACAGGATGGCGTGGAAAAGGAAGGCGTCTATCGAGACGCAATCTCCGTCTTAACCGTTTGGACTATGGCACTCTTGATAGCAATAATGTAACTTTTTCCTTCCTTCCTTCCTTCCTGAACAGAGTTCTTCAAGCCATAATGGTTCAGCTTCACGCAGTCAATAGTGCTTCCCATATTAAGCGACCTCCGGAATCCGAAATCGGTGGGAACATACGTCCTCATCTTCATCTCCGCTCTCTCATCAGACAGAGTATTTGGTGTACATAACAGGTTACTACTTGGGCTGTGGTATCTTCGTGTGGTGCTTCATCCGAGCCGGATGGGCAGAACCAGGATACGTCCCGGACTCATGGAGCCCAGATTCATTCCCTGATCAGACCGAAGCTCCAAAGGGGGTCATATCAGATTGGATACTCGAGAGAACCAAATCGGGTTCGCTAAAATTCAATACCTCAGAAGGAAAATATGTCCCAGATCGGGCTCACTTTGATTCCCGCTCTAAGAAACTCATATTGAAGATGGATCACTACTGTCCCT
Source organism: Gregarina niphandrodes (assembly GCF_000223845.1). Classification (NCBI taxonomy): domain Eukaryota; phylum Apicomplexa; class Conoidasida; order Eugregarinorida; family Gregarinidae; genus Gregarina; species Gregarina niphandrodes. The sequence continues at coordinate 138,633 of NW_011646045.1, read as the reverse complement.
GGGTCGGCAACGTGTGAGCACCAACACCCTCTTCCATCTGGTCCATTCCATCTTCCTACATCGAGTCCAAACAACACCTTGGATAACACTTCAATGACTTGCAGAATTGGTAACAACAACTACCGATATTTTCATCAAACCGTTGGTTGGGCATGGGTGCTGACGCTGAGCACCTTAGTTAGTCTGTCGTATCAGTTAAGCCACGATCTTCTGGACTATTCCATTTCTTGGGGGTCCTTGTACATCACAATACTCGGAGCTTTCCTTTGTGCGAGTGCCACCGTCGTGATTCTTCCATTTTGGGCTTTCCACCTATATCTCATTTGCCATGTAAGACCCTCCCTCATCTCCACCATACCGCACCATTCATGCAGAACTGTACCATGATCGAGTATATGTCAGGAGACCTAGGGAAGTGGGACACGGGTAGTGTGCTGGCCAATGTTGCATCTGTCTATCCTGTTTACGAGCCCTGGAATTGCATACTTCCGATCGGCCCACCGCCTCATGACGGTTTGTATTTCCTATCTTCTAAACATCCTGATTCACACCACGACCAAATCGCATCCGACTATCTCCCGAGAAACGTGTCCTCGGCTGATCACCCACATCAAGATAATGGCATCATAGATACGGACAGGGCAGAGGAACAAACAGAACTTCTTCCATACCCTTAAAGCTCCGTTGAATGTATGACGACTAACTAGCGCGCCTTAGTACGCCCTAGTGACCTGTCCTTCCTGTCACTCAATCCGCACGCCTTCCTGGACCCGTTCTGGATGCGTGTTTCTGTTATGCTAGGTGGCATCACCGCGCGCCTGGCATGTGTCGCCGACTGAGGCTGTGCACACGCGTGTGCACACGCGTGTGCAGCCCTTTTTTAGTGTTTCGTTGATCAACATGTCTGGTAGGACGAGAACAGGTCTAAGAGCAGATCGAATAACGGATCTACGGTGACCGCGCCGTGTGCGTGGAAAGGTGTGTGCGCGTGTGCGTGAGGGTGTGTGTGAGGGTGTGTGTGTGTAGTGTGTGTGGTGCGCACACGCGGCAAGCAAATTTCGAGCAAGTATCATTTGTGCTGAAGCCAGATACAGCAGACAGATTACAGTGCTGACTCTGAAAGCCCGGTGGTGGTGGGTCTCCCGTTGGGTGCCCCCTCGGTGGGGTCGATATGGATACAATGTGGAGCAGTCAATGTTTATAAAAAAGTGAAGTCATAGGCGACGGTGGACCCGTCCTGTGTCCCTAAGGCGCCGCCTCCACCGCCTCCGGAATCATTATATCTGCCTGTGGGATCTACCTCGCCCGAGCCGCCCAGGCAGAGCATTAAGTCGAGGCCCGGGCTTGGCGGCGCCTCCGTAGACACCGTGTTCGGTGACTGGTTGCTCATCAGCCCGTCGCCGGCCGGTCGGTGCCCGTTCGAGGCACACATCGCCGCCGGAGTCGTGTGGCCCAGCGACGCCTGGCCCAACGACGAATGAATCAGTGACGTGTGTATTCGGCTGCTCATCAACGCAGGCCGGTCATTTTCACCCAACCCGGTCGTGGCGCCGCCGAGACCGGGTCCCAGACCACCAGGGCCGAGACCACTAGGGCCGAGGCCCACAGCCTCCATGCTGGCGCCGCTAGGGCCTAGACCATTGCTGCTTAGACCATTGCTGCCTAGGCCACCATTGGGGCCTAGACCGTTGCTGCCTAGACCGCCGTTGCTGCCTAGACCGCCGTTGCTGCCTAGACCGCCGTTGCTGCCTAGACAGCCATTGGGGCCTAGATCACCATTGGGTCCTCCTAGACCGCCATTGGGTCCTCCTAGACCACCATTAGGGCCTCCTAGACCGCCAGGGCCTAGACCGCCACCCAGGCCACTGGTCCCTAAACCATTGCCGTTGGTCCCTAAACCATTGGCCCCCGAGACGGCGTTGGTCCCCAAGCAGTTGGGATCCAGGCCGTTGGCGGAGGTGGTTGCGGTCCTGCTAGGGCCCTTCCGTTTCTTGGATTTGGACTGTTTGATTTTGGCGCCCGTTGTGGCGGCGTTTTGCACCGCTGAAGCGGGTTGGTATATGTACTTGCGGATCACGCCGGAAGTGATCATGGTTTTCCTGTGGGCTACGGCCATGCGTTTGCTTTCCTGGAAGCCGAACTTCTTGGCACTGAAGCCCTTGGTGCGTGTGCAGCGCCGGATCTCGAGAGGACGCTTGGTATCTCGGTCCATAACAATTGTCTCTTCCGGCCAATTTGCTCGCCACAAATGTCTTATATGGTCGAAGTACACACCTCGACATCCCCCCTCTGGCCCGTCACCTTCCGCCTCTGGCACCGCCGTGTCGCATGACATCAACTGTTGTCCAATGCTGCTCCAGTCTGCAGGGGCCCCCGGCGAACTGCCCCCGCCTGCCGCTTCATTCCAGTCGGCCAAGTTCGACATGAATTATTTTCCTCACGGAAAAAAACCAACCAATCTAACCTCTCCCTGACCACACCTAGACCACACCGGTTGTTCGGGTCCCCCCCCCTAGCAAGTTGGTTGTTCGGGTCCCCACCCACCTTTCAGCGTCCCACGTTTCAGGTCCCTGTCAGGCCGCCACCAAGCGTCGGCCTACGCTGTCTGAACACGACTAGGGGATGAGGTACCAGGAGGAGAGTGTTGTGCGTCTAGGCGAAGTAATTAAGTGCGCTCTTTTTCTTAGCCTGAACGGCAGCGATTCCATCAACGAAATCTTCGTGGGTGAGTTGTTTGGCTTTCCTACGGAGAGCGCACATTCCTGCTTCGACACAGACGGCTTTAAGTTGGGCACCGTTGAATTCGTCGGTAGCCCGAGAGAGTTCTTTGTAGTTGACAGATGCCTTGTCTACCGTCATTTTGCGTGAGTGTATCTCTAGGATGCGTGCCCGTGCTTCCTCGTTTGGGTGTGGTAGTTCTATTTTCCTATCGAGTCTTCCCGACCTAAGTAGTGCTGGATCTAGGATATCTGGTCTGTTGGTTGCAGCAATGACCTTGACTGAGTCCACGGAGGAGAATCCATCCAGTTGGTTTAGTAGCTCGAGCATTGTTCGTTGTACCTCTCGGTCTCCTGAAAGTTCGCTCTCTTGTCTTTTGGTTCCAATAGCATCAAGCTCGTCGATGAAAATAATGGCGGGCGATTTTTCCTTCGCCAGCTCAAATGCATCCCTGACAATCTTGGCGCCATCTCCAATGAACATTTGAACCAATTGGGGACCTCCTAACTTTAAAAATGTAGCGTTTGTTTGAGCAGCACACGCGCGTGCTAACAGCGTTTTTCCCGTTCCTGGAGGTCCATACATCAAGACTCCCTTCGGTGGACGGATACCCAAGCTGTCAAACCGGTCTGCATGTGTCATGGGTAATACAATGGCCTCTACCAGCTCCTGAATTTGTTTATCCAAACCACCAATATCCGAATACTCTTCCGTTGGCTTAGAATCAACCTCCATCGCCTTAGCCCGACTATCATATTCAGGAGGTAACTTAGCCAATACAAGATAACTATCTTTATTCACACCAAGACGATCATTAGGCTTCAATTCATCCGCCGGAACCAAACCAATAACAGGTAGAAACACATTTTGCCGTGTTGACGTCTTAATTACCAACGACTTACCCTTCTTCGACTTATCTGTAGATATCACACCCCCACTCTCTCCTGCATCATCAGTATCACTATCCAGATCCAAAACCTCCACAACATTCGAAACTAGGTAAGGAAGCTGCTTATTCAACTTTATCTTGTCCTCATTCTCTTTCAACTGCTCGGCATTAAAGGCCAACTGATGATTTAAATGAGCAACATTCTGAAGCATACTAGTCTTCATCGATCCCCCTGAACCCCCAGACCCTCACCAGCGGTAGTACCCTCAAGCGGTAGTAGGCTCCCAGACTTCCCTTTAGGCCCTTCCACTTTGGCCCCTTCCCTCCCACCTTACGGGATCTGATGGTTCAACAACCAGACCCCCTGCAACCTCTTGCAACCTGACCTTTCCTTCAACTGCCACCCCGCCCACCCACGACGCGTACCTGTTGCAGAACTTTGACCTCGTTACTAATGAGCATACATCGTTGCTTGACTTCTTCGTTAGTCAGCCCGAGGACTTCACCCTCTTCGAGTATAGCGAGCTCATCGCCGCTAAACCCGAACTCGGCCATTTTTACGAATATATTATTAACTGATGTCGGGATGGATTGATAGACTTGTGGATGACCCCAATATAGTTCCTAGCTTATTTCCATCGGATCCATATTTAGGTCGATTGGGAGATGTTTCTCGGTTACCCCATTGCAAGGATAACAGGATACAGGAAGACTGCAAACGTCTGGGATATTCAAATGATTGGGTGACAGGTTTCACGTCACTGCATTCGATTATTAGCGACCTAACTCCTGAGGCTAAGGAGACATACCGTGCCTTTTGGGAACAGGAGTTCCAACCCCTAACCGACCCGACGGAACTATGGGAAGTCCTTCTCGGCCAAAATGCGGTCGAAACCAGGTACCTGGCCCGCTGGTTGCGGCACCCCATCCTCTTTTACCAAAGAACCGACACTCCTTGGCTACTCATGCAACTCATCGGCGGCCCCTGTGGGGTGATTTCCGTTCTCCAATCGCACATGTTTGCCGCGCTCCTCTTTTCACCCAATTCTCAGGAACCCATCTCTCAGGAACCCATCTCTCAGGAGCCCAATTCTCAAGAGTCCATGCCGAAGCGGCGTGCAGGAACGTTGTCAATGAACCAGAAGTTAAGCAGTGCTACGCCGTGGGGCCTACGGGCCATGGTGAGTGCTGCAATCGCGCGGATCATCTGGCAATGTCGGCCCCGAGGGGGGGATGCTGCGTTGTGTTGTCTGGACGCGTTGGACGCGGTGAAGGGGGGTAGTGTGAGTGAGTTGCATACACGGAGTGCGAGTGCGATGACGGGGCGCTTGGGTGTCGGCGACTTGTTGGTTCGGAGTCGTGTATTCGTGCGTGTGTTTGGTTCCTATGTGGCGCTGGCTAGCTTTGTATGCGATCATTTACTGACTCTCTTTTGCGGGCCGCAAGTGCCTGGTTGCCTTAACTTGGTGTTATCGTGTGTCCACACACGCGGGGCGCGCAAAATTGCGGCCGAAGATTTCGACCCGTTCAACGAGTCCAGCTTGCTCGCGGACTTCGGACACTGCTCGCAGGAGATGGTTAATCTACTCCTCACCGGAGCTGCAACACCAAACACATTTGACGGCGACCGCGCGGCGGCTGGTGTTCTTCTCAAGGGCATCGCACACCATAGCGCACTCGGTCAACTTAGCGATATGGAGCGTTACAGCGTCGTCGGTGTGCGCATGAAGAAACCTGTTTTGCCGGTGTGGGTTGTTGCCAAGAACTACCATTACTCAACTCTCTGCAACCTAAATGTCAAGTCGCACAAATTACACGCGAGCGAATTGGTGGAAGAACGGCTTGAATGGTATTGGCAAGAGCACGAACGAGCGCTCGCAGCGAACGCCGACCAGGGCATCTCGGGGACTGGGGCTGGGGGCATGGCTGGGACTGGGGGCATGTCTGGGACTGGGAGTGGGGGCATGGCTGGGGGAGACACGGCGCAGCTGGTCGAGGGCATGCTCAGCGCCCAACAGGCGACGGCCCTGTGCGAGTCGCTGGGTGTCGAAAATGCCGCTCAGGTGGTCACGACGCATCTGCTCGATCGCGAAATCCGCCGTGTGCTCCGCGAACGCTTCCTTACTTGGGGCGCCGCGCACGTCGACCAGATCCCCAAACTCGTCGAGGACCTCGTCACTCCTCTTGCCCGCATCCGGCTACTCCCCGACGAAAAACTGCTACGCGGCCCGCCCTGCTACCTCTACGCCGACGGCCAACTACTCAACCTCAGCGAGTGCGCAGATGACACAGTCGGCAGCGTCCTCGCCAAACCGACAGCCGTCCGCGTACTGGTCCCCTCCAACCTGGTCATCGACGTCAGGCCGGGTGGAAGTGGAAGCGGGGCAGAAGACACTGCGCAAATCCACCAACTGTTAGGTTATAAAGAAGGTTTAACAATTTTTGATTTTACCGTGCACAATCAGCACGTATAGTGAACCATCAGTCAACGACCTCAGTCAGTCTACAATCGATGGTGGCGAGACTTTGTATAGTAGGAGTGCTCTCTAGCTTGGCGCTAGCACTCGACATCGGGGCGAACGTGGCTGCAGAACTTTACGCTCTCAGCCAAGAGAAGACCGACAGTACGTACTTATCGGCAGGTCAGACTGCTGGGGTGGATGAACTCGGTGCCGACCAGCTGGTAGGCGACCCACCTGTGGATGACCCACCTGTGGAGACCAGCCTGAGGCTGTGGTCGTGACGGCGGCGGCGGTGTCGAATCTGACGGAGAGGGTGGGGGGCGTGAATTGTGGGTACCGGTACACGTCGTTGTGTGACGTGACTGCGTTGTTACCGGACGCGCGTGCGGGGGACATCTTGTTGTTGGGTTTCGAGCCGGATACGGGCGGAAGTGTGTGTGCACACACAACCTTTGCGGCATATTCGGTCTCGAGCAATTCGATTGTGCTTGAGCGCGGGTTCCCGGTGGCTACGGACGTGGACTACGTGTTGTGTCAGCAAGAACTGTCGACGGGTGCGACGGTGGCAAAGGGAGTGGTACATTTCGTTGAAGCCTTCCGTCCCGACGTGGTTTGCCGCGCCAGTGAGTCGCAGGGTACGCAGCAGGCGAAGTTCCTGAGCATGTTTAACAGCGTCCGCTGCGACGTCGATAGTCTCAGCAACCAAGATGACGGCTATCTCTACACCACTTCGACTGACTGCAGCGATTTCCAGAATGCCCACCAGGTCCTCCGCTGTGGAGCTAACTCGGATAACCACGTCTGCTCAGTCCGACTCGCTCTCGGCCCAGACACATTGAAACTGTGCCGCTGTCCCTTCCCCCTACGCCAGGATCCTGCCTCGACTGAACCGGCGACTGACGATACACCCGCTCAAGGAGACGCACCCGCTCAAGGAGACGCCAACGACAACACCACCTACTGCTCCAGCGACGTCGCTGAATGGATCGGCACCTTACGCGGCGACGCCTGTCAAGACTGCACTACGAGCGCTGCACAAAGCGGTCGCAGGCAACTTCAGGACGCCGCGAATAACGCTTCCGATACTCTGGCACCGAGCGCTTCTGACGTGACGGCCTCTGCTGCGACCGCTTCTGCCGTGACCGTCTCTGCCGCGACCGCGGCTGTGAACAGCACGGCGGATCACGGGGGCACCGCGTCCTCCGACGGACGCGGCAGTGGCTCTCTCGGCGAGAATGCGCCCGCTTCCGCCACTTCGGTTGCCGCTTCGCCCTCGGCTTCGGCTTCGGCCTCGCCCTCGGCCTCGCCCTCGGCGGCGGCCGTGAGCCCGTTGCTAGATCCAGGTGCGGCGTTATCAGGTTTGTTTGACTTTAGTGCATTGGTGCCGACTTTGGCTCCGTCAAGCGTTTCGGAGAGTTCGGCGGCGGGAGAAAAAGTGTTGGCGGCGGCATCTGGTGTGGTGCAAGGGGCGTGTAGATCGCGAGAGGACTGCGGGTTGTACGGGAGCTGCGTAGGGGGTGTGTGTGCTGCATTCTACCCGGATATTGAGGATGTGAAGTTGATACGTTGTGTGGAGGGGTATCGATGCGATGTGGCTGGTGAGTTATCAGGATTTGGTGTGACGAGTGAGTTCCAGATAATTGGAGTGAGTCCGAGTGAGATGTGCGGTACTGCGGAGCCGTTACCGCCGAAGTTGTCAATATTTGCGAACCCGAATCGTTGGCGTTGTGCAGGTGGAGGTTCGGGTCAGTTCTGTGAGTTTAGTCCTGGTGTAGGTCAACGGCGGAACAAGACCATTGCGCTTGAGGGACTGCGACTCTGCGGCTGTCCGAACGCAGATGTTGGTGGCACAGGTAGGGCGTGTGGTTCGGCTGCAGACTTTTTCGTCCCGTTGGCCAAGCTGGGTGTGCAAGAGTGCTTAACTAATGCACATTGCCTTCATAAGACATTCGCATACTGCGTCAACGACCACTGTGCCGGCTTCATGGGCATCGCTGCCTCCGCAGGTATGAAGGTCTACCAGTGTTTAGTAAACAAATCCTGCAGTGTTCAATCCGTTGCCGCCAAAACCATCAGCGAAGGACTCAAGATCGTGCCCGTTGCAGCCGCTTTCAGCTGCGGTGCTACGCAAGCACTAGACCCAGGCTACTATGAAGAAAGCGCACTACCCTGCATCATGGACGTAAACGGGGACGGGCAGTGCGACATCCATCTAGGCGTACCCAAGGCACTCGGCACCAACCGCCTTTGCGGCTGCAACGGCCAGGACCGAGGCGGGAATGGACGACCATGCGACGAACCGGAGGATTTCGACGTCGATTTGGGTCTACTAACCGTCGACCAGTGCAATGTAGATACTGATTGTGCGGCTGCAGGTGTGTGTGTAGCGAATAAGTGTTATGTAGACACGCAGGCACCCTACGCCATCAGCATCCGTCCCGCCAACGGTACGGCCGTGGTTCCGCCAGTTGCGGACATCCGGATCACTTTCTCTGAGACTATCCGCTTCTCGGCTGCTACCGACCGACGTGTGGTCTTGGCTTCGCCGCTGACAGGCGTCAAGTATGACTTTGCCGTCGCAGATCCGACGTTGCGAAGCTCTGCTTCCGAACCACACCGCGTCCGTATTGAAGGCCGCGACCTGGTCATTACACCCGACCTGCGACTCTCCAGTATACCCGAGGGCCACTACCTTCTTGGCTTCGAGGGCGGCATCGTCGAAGACCTACAGGGCAACGGCAACACAGGCAGCACCGACTACCACTTCAACGTCACCTCCGACGGCGGTTGCCCTTTCCTCGGCGTCACCGGCTTTGCCATTGACACGCTCAACGTCAACGGTATCTACCGCGCAACCGGCGTACTGAACAACAAACCCAAATGGACCAGCATCGTGCCCACCGTTGACGGACTCGATGACAGTAGCCAGATCTTCTGGTTCCCTGGCTCCGCTACAAGTTCCGGTCGTTGGGTCGTCGGCCTCAGCCACGACCACACCAAGTTTCTCAGCTATCTCGACATTCCCTTCGAGACTGCCACAAACGTTACTAGCACGAGTGGTAGCACTAGCGCAAGTGCCAGTACCAGCAGTAGTGGGAGCAAGACGGCTTCAGGTTGGGATAAGACGTCGCTGAGACCTGTGACGGGTTTGTGGAAGAAGTGGGCGCGAGGCAAGTGGGTGGAGCAGAAGTCGGTGATAATAGAGTGTATCCAGCAGCGAAACATTTCGCCGCCGAGGTTTACAGGTTCGGACCCGTTGCCGCGGGCTCGAGGCGTGCCGACGCAGGAATTTGAAATTTCGTTTAGCTTCGATCGGCCGGTAACCTACGGGCACTGGAGTCAGATTTCATTCAGTGCCGTGGACGGCAGCCATGAGGTGGTGGTGGACCCCGAAGACGAGACGGGGGTTCGCGGCCGCGTGTTATTGCGTGATTTGGAGCACAGTAAGATGCGCGTAAGACTTGCGGAAGAGCTGAAGCCGGGCACTGAGTACTGGGTCGTGGTTGATACGGGTGCTTTCACGGACTTGCAATACAACCCTGTGGCGCCCATTGTGCAGGGCGACTTCAAGATCACCACTTACGGCGTTGGATGTTACCCCTATCCCGCGGGACCTTATGACCACATCGGTATTTCATACCACGAGGACGATGCGCCTTATGAGGCGGACGGGTTCGCGGACGACGAGGCAGACACCCGTAGTATCCCGCATGGTACCAAACTGAAGCTGGGTTGTTTGCAAAATTATTCACCGAGGTTCAAACAGGCGGATGCCATGAAGCATTCAGATCTCATATTCTTCGGCAAGCAGGGCGGCTTAAAGGACCTGGATGGCAGTACTTCCACGTACGTGGTATCGACGTGTATGGACGGCGATTGGGATTACTTGAACCTACCTTGTCAGGCGGACTGTGGAGTGTACCCGCCGTTGGCGAACCAGTATGAAGTGTCGGTGACGAAGGTGGCAACGGACGACAACGATATAGTGCCATTTGCAATAGGGTCGGCAAACCTAACGATCTTCAAAACGGGTTCACAAGTACAACTCAAATGCGCGGACCATAGCGAGACCTTGTCGGGCAGTGCGCTGGGTGAGGTGAGCACGTGTGTGCATGGCCGTTGGACCGCCACAAATTTGCGTTGTGGCGCGACCTGTGGGCCCTTCCCGGACTTGGGGAAGGCCTACGCAGTGATGTCGGGTACTGGCTTGAGCGTGGGCAGTAGTCGCACTATTGCCTGCAACAGTGATGCCAAGGGTGATAGAGGCCGTACGGAGACGATTGTCTGTGGCGAGGATAGCAAATGGCAGACGCCTAGCCTAAAGTGTTACTACAATTGCGGACCGCTGGACCTTAAGGGTGTGTCCTATACGTACGGTCTGACTCCGTTGACGGCGAGTCTGGCAGCGTCCAAGGCATCGGGGGTAGCGGGCGAGACGTACGTCTTCAGATGCGAAGACCAGACGGTACCACTCTTGGCGAACAACACCGAGGACTCGATGCCGCAGTGGATGGACGATTACTGGGCCGAGGTGGACTCTCGTTTCCCCGTTTCTAACTCGGCGCAGCAGACACAACTTTCCTGCGTTGAGGGCGTTTGGACCCGCCGTCGTCCGTTGTCTTGTCAAAAGTCCTGTGGCCCCTTCGTTCCACCAGGTCCTGGGTACAACACAGTGCTGGCTCTCAGCTCTGAGGCGAGCACTTCTGGTTCCACAGGTCCAGGTGCTACATACAACGTCACGTGTCGTGGGGATGCAGTGGCGAAATATGCGGCCCCAGATCTGCGTGTCGATCAGATCGTATGCCTCAAGGGCGAGTGGACGCGTGTGAGTCACAATGTGGAGTGTCTGGGAGCGTGTGCTCATCCCGTTGTGTACTTTGGTCAAAATTACCGCGTAGCGGACGAGGCCAGCAACGCACTAACTCTACCATCCCGACCTTTCCAGTATAGACACGGGAGCCAGCACTTTTTAGTGGAGTGTGCGCAAGGCACACAGCCATTGTCAGCACCATTGTTGGCAGATCCGGGCTTGTATGTGTTACGTGGAGCCTCACCGGCGGACCCGGATGGACCAGTGAAGATAAGTGAGGTCAAGGCGATCCCGACGGTGTTCGAAAATCCCAATCAGGTGGTGACTTGTTACGACGGTGAGTGGATACCGCTTGTGCGTCAGGGTGTGGAAATGAGCACCAAGTCGTTGTTGCGCTGCTCGCCTTACTGTCCTTCGTTCAATGCGATTTATTCTGCACGTTACTCGCGTCAGGACGAAGCCGTTAGCTTCAGTTGGGGCGCTCGTCGATCCTTTTATTGTGCCGCCGGCTTGACTGGCGGCCATGTAGGCCGACTGGAAGACGGTGTGCTCAGCTTCGTGCCACGCGACTCCGTACAACTGGTGTGTGCACGAGGCGCTTGGACGGCGCCGCCACCCCCCTTCGCCACGCCGGAACTCGCACTGCCGTTGACGCCGCTGGGCGACGCGTTGGTCGTAAGACACGCACAAACCCGAACGGAGACGCTGCAAATCGCCATGTCAGCTGCACTGCCCTGCGGCCGCACGTGCGCGAAGAGTAGTTTGGAAACACTGGTCCGGCAGAAGCGGCTTCGGATCGTGAAGCCCGCACGTAGCAGTTTGGCCAAGAACGTCGCACACGGCACACTAGTTGACATTAGCTGCGACGTCACCACCACACGCATTTCCGGACCCGCTGCAGATCGCGTGGCCTGCAGCGACGGCGAGTGGACACTACCGCTCCTAGTGTGTGGGGCTGCGTCTTGCTCCGATGGCGCCATCAACGGCCGGGAAACCGATGTCGATTGTGGCGGCAGTTGCAGTACCGCTTGCCCAGAGACTCTGCACTCTTGCGAAACAACCGGTGCATGTCTACCCTGCACCGACCTTCCCGATCCCACCCAACTCTTTACCCTGGAGATGCCCTCTTACACTGCCGGCGCCATACTCAATACACATGACCTTCCACTACCGCACAAAACTCTCGTGCATGCACATCATAACGAAAACTTCTACCTACCTCTCACCGCCGTTGCCGCCACCACCTACATACCCTTCATCTGCGTTAACGGCGTCTGGGAGCGTCTTCAAAATGGCGCCTCAAGACGACGGCTCCAGACGACGGATGATGCCTCGGCGGCTGACGCCGGGTTGGTCATGTCGGCAAACTACAGCCGCTCTCTTGACGGCTCCGAATGGCAAGGCCGTGGCCTCGAGGCCGTGGACGGCCAAGTCGGAGATGGCCAAGTCGCGGACGGCCCGGTTGAGGATACGGACGGTACGGAGGTGGCTGGTAGTTGGGAGGGCAGCGAGTTACCGAAAGAGTTGACGGCGGTCTCGGCGTCGGGTGCACTGGCGGTGCAGACGGTATCTTGTTCCGATGGCGTAATGTCTCGTGGCGAATGGGGCATTGATTGTGGTGGCGTGTGTGCGCGCGTGTGTGCTGATTGCTTCGACTCAGTGTTGAATGGTGACGAAGAGTGGGTGGACTGCGGTGGGTCCGGTTGTCGAGCTTGCGGTGCCTGTGCGATGGCGGATTTGAAGGCTTATGATTCGAGTTCCTACGATGTGGCGTCGGTAGCGATCGACTTGGCCACGGGGAATGTGACCAAGACGAGGGGAACGAGTAGTGGCTTCGACAATAAGGTGGCGATGTCTCATGGGACGGGAGTGAGTATTGGTTGCAGTTCGACGGCTGTTGTGGCTGGCGGGAATGCGCCCCTGGAGCTAGTTTGTCTCGACAGGAGATGGTGGCCGGCATCGCTCGGTCGTGAGATGTTGTTGGGCGCTACAGACGTCTCTCCTGCCGACTTCACGGCATTACCCATGTTCGCTTTGCGTTGCGAAGAGAGGGGCACACACCTTTTGGAGCAGCAGGTGCTCCAAAAGTTCCAAAGCCCAGGCTTAAGTTTAGAATTTTGCGCGTCCCAATCGAGCGAGTTCTGCTGTGGCCTGTTGCGAGCCTTCAATGCGGAGATGTCCGGCGAGTGCGGTGCATTGCTTTATGGTGGTAAGGTGCAAGCTTTCTGCAAGGGCGTCTGTTTCCAGAGACTCAAACAGATTACTGACTTTTACGACAAACTGAGAGAGGAAACCGTGCGTCGTAACGCGGGTGGAAGCATGGGTGATGACGACGCCAAGGAACGCGAGAAGAGACGAAGTACTTGCGAGCATGTAGCGGAAGCTGTTCGTGCTGCCAGTGACGCTTTTTGCTACACAAACACAAATGAGGTGGAGATGCGAAAGGAACAGGGCGCCCAATCCGTCTTCCATGGCAAGCTGAGCGAGTTCTGCTTCGCCACTGCCGGCACCGATCTCGCACACCTTCGCACACTGGACGTCTACCAACGAGTCGCCGACATCGATATTGCCTGCACCAAACACAGCTGCTTCCGCAACAACGTTGGCTACGTCGACACCATGTGGCAGCTCATACACCTACCCGACGTTGTCTTCGTCCGTGACTCCAACGCAGACGCCAACCTACGTCGCCTCTCCAGCGACTCTAGTTCCAAATTCGACTCCAGTTCCGGATTGGACAACACCGAACGTTACCTCGCACATCTGATGCAAATTCGCGACCTTGATCCCACTGCACCACTCAATGCGGCTGTGGATACTTTGCTCGCCATGACTCAGGAGGAGACACCAGCATTCGAGTACGAACCGGGAGCGTTGGAGACCCAACTGCCCCTCGACCTCTGGGAACCCTATCATCTCCTCGCCAACGGCAGTGCCCAGGCGGCGGGACGGCGCCTAAGTCCGCTGGAGCCGACTTGTCCGCGACGACGGCTCTCGGGACTGACGGGTGCGACGCCGGTAGTGAACAGTATTTTCCGAGACCCGGCGAGTGTCCAGTATACGGACGCGGTTGTGCCCCTCATGTGTCTAAAGGATAGTCATGCACACTCGTGTGCACCGCAGTTCAAACAGTTGATTGAGAGCCTGTCGCTCTGGGGCGGACAGACGTCAATGACCGTGGCAGACCGCCACAATCTTGGACGTGCGGTGGCGTCCCTCGCCGGTACGTGTGGTGACTCATCTTGCTTCCTTCAGCTCTCGCGACATTTGGGTCAGGAGGTCACAGATCGCGGCATCCAACGTGGTGATCCGTACCAGCGGTTCATGGGTCTGTTTCTCAAAATGTTTGGACGGTACTATTGCCAGAATGACGCGCAAGGTGGCAGCTGTGCCATCAAGCACCTTGGCTACCTCATTCAGGGTATGCAGCCGGGTATGCAGCAACACATGTCGGCGCGGACCACGGCTGTGGACCGCGACGCGCTCCTCGATTTGTTGCCCAACTGCGACGCGAGCAAATGTAACCTAGACTACATTAACGACGGAGTCTGCGACCCGCAGTGTTTCAACGCCCTCTGCGGTTTCGATGGCCGCGACTGCCTCGTAGCGAATATGTTTCCCGGTATTGTGCAGCGTTTGCTCAAACCAATCCCCCTCTCCAGCGATTGTCACCCCCTCAACCGTAACCTCGAGACCTGTCCCAAGGAGTTCGAGTGCCACCGCACTATCAGCAAAGCCGTCGTGAACCACGGCTGCTGCTTCGCGGTGGGCATTGACATCCTCAAGGAGGTTCTCGACCTGGAGTACTACTCGCACCCGCTCATTCGTAATGGTGCCGTCAGCTTCAAAGACTTGGGCAAACTTGTAGACGCCGAGGCGATTCGAAATCTCCTCATCCCGCCGCCGCAGTACTCAGACGGGGACGGCGACTCCAACAGCCTCTGGTCCGGGTTCGGCTCTGGTTTCGGCACGAGAGGCGAGTTGGTGGACAGCGCCTTCCTCAACGGCTTTGACCTAAATAGCTACGAAGTTTACACGCCTGCCCGGAGCAGCATTTACTCCCAAACACTCTGCAGCATCTACCAAGACCGCACCTGCAGCCGAGGCCTGGCCCGACGCATTCTGGTAATCTACTTCGAGGCTGACTCACCGAGCTATGACGCGTTAGGCTGGATGATGGCCAGGCCGCCCAGCGTCAAACTGGCCGAATTTCCTGCAGATCTGATCAATTACCAGGAGTTCAAGACCGCCGTGGAGAACGAAGCGCCCGTCCTGCGTCTAAAGGTGTTAACGCGGAAAGCATTGAGCGACCTGCTCGTGCTCCCACTCACCGACGTACGCGAAGTGAACGTGTGGCCCTCCGAAAACTCGCGCGCTTCGCTCATCGAGATCCTCGTGGACCCTTCGCTCTTCATCGACGAGACCCAACGCACCCTAAACACCCTCCAGGAGAACGGGGAGTTTGGCGATATGGTTAGCGCCGCCGTGTTACAATGGCGCATGGGTCTCAGTGACGTGCTGGACAACTATCTAAGTGTGTTCGAAGCGGGCCCCCAGAAGCGCCGTCTGGCGGCTACAAGACAACTGGCGGCTGCGGAGGTGGACCAGAAGAAGAGCGCGGCTTTGGACGTGGACACGGTACGTCAAGTACCGGTCACACTAATCAAGAACGTCCAGTTCGTGATCCAGACATTGGATCCTGCGCAGTCGAACAAGGTGAATGAGTTGCCGACTGACGGCACGTTCGACTTGGGATATTTGGCGGGGCCACACCGGCTGTGCAGTGTGCGCGCACTCATCTCGGAAACGGATCCGTGGAGTCGCGGACAAAACATTCCCTTCAGCAGTTACGAGTTACTGGGTGGTTCGGTGAGTGGTCAGGAAGGCGACACAGTGACAATCGGTTGCCGATCGGGTTTCCAGCCATATGCAGATATTGCAACAAAGACCCAGAAGGTTCTCTGCAGCAATGGACGTTGGTTAGCCGCTGACCGGTCACCGCTACTGCGCTGTATGAAGCCGTGTCCCTACTTCCACCTGCAGACGCCTTCGCCTGCCATGTACCGCGTTGTAGGTGACGGTATCAGCGCCGGCAGTGTGCGGCAGGTGTCTTGTGCAGCTGGTTATGCGGCCACGGATAGTCAGGCGAGTGAAGAACTGGTATGTGTAAGTGGTCAGTGGAGTAATCTGACCCTGCAGTGTAAGAAGGCTTCTTCTTTCGACCAGACCTGTGGTGGTGTTCCTCTCGATTTGCTTGTCGATGCTTTCCATTTCAAGATGACCGACGTCGTGACTACCGGCTTGCCCGACTCCAAGTGGTGGAAGGCCACGTGTCAGCGTGGCTACGAAGCCTCCTATGGCACCGACCCGCTCTATCTCGCATGCGTGGATGACCGACGTCTTTTCAGTTTCGGACTCATGAGCTATCATCTTCAACAGACATTGCTGAAGCAGAGCAACGGGGAAGCTATTGAAACCGCCCTGACTCAATTCACTGCAGACGGAATCCGCTCCGGAGACTGTGGCGAAGTTGAGCTGGCTCGCCTGATCTGGTCACCAGATCTACCTCTCAAGCCGGCGGCCGGTTTGAAGCAACAAGTTACCACTCTTCGTTGCGACGAAGCGATCGTCACCAAACCTCAACTACTTGTTGAGTCTGGTATTGATGACTGGGCCTACATTGGCGTCGTGGCTGGCATTGCCTTTGGCGCTACCGCTCTATTCGGACTCTGGGGCTATTACTGGCAGACACGTGGACGTGAACGACACAATGTTAAAAAGGCTAAAAAGATAGCAGCCAAAGCTAGACTCGAACAAGCCGAGCCATTGCAACTAGAAACCTACGGATCACCCCAGAATGATCTCCCGCCCCGTGGACAAATCCCCGCCAACAAATTCCCCTCTACCGACGCCAGTGATGTTCTTCCATCCACCAAACTCGTTTCACAACCACCACCACCACTTCAAGACCCCAACAATCAACAGGCCCCCTGGAAAGACCACAGCAGCCATGGAGGTTACTACAGCGACGTTGAATACTACATAAAACCACAAGAACAATAACCAGCCAATAGAGCTGTATTTTTTAGATATTTAATGTACAGATTTTATAATAGTAATTAATAACAACATATTTTGTCTTCAACCCAGCACAACATACCGGCCTACCTTGCTAACCTGTTGTGTCCCCCTGGCGTGCTTCGAGCTGATTGGCATGGGCAGATTTAGCGA